>NC_046161.1:19708224-19797751 GCF_011064425.1 Rattus rattus | reverse complement strand
GTTATTCCTAATGAATTTACAATTCTCTTTCTAACACTATGAAGAATTGAGTTGGAATTTTGATGGGAATTGCATTGAATCTGTAGATCGATTTTGACAAAATGGCCGTTTTTATTATATTAATCCTGCCGATGGGAGGATGGGAGGTCTTTCCATCTTCTGAGATCTTCAATTTCTTTCTTCAGAAACTTGAATTTCTTGTCATACAGATCTTTCACTTGCTTGGTTAGAATCACATTGAGGTATTTTATATTACTGGAGACTATTTTGAAGGGTATCATTTCCCTAATTTCTTTCTCAGTCTTCTTATCCTTTGAGTAGAGGAAGGCTACTGATTTATTGATTTATTTGAGTTAATTTTATACCCAGCAAATTTGCTGAAGTTGTTTATCAGGCTTAGTAGTTCTCTGGTGGGACTTATTGAGTTACATAAGTATACTATCAAATCATCTGCAAACAGTGATATTTTGGCTTCTTCCTTTCCAAATTGTATCTGATCTCTCTCTCTCTCTCTCTCTCTCTCTCTCTCTCTCTCTCTCTCTCTCTCTCTCTCTCTCTCTCTCTCTCTCTCTCTCTCCTGATTGCTCTGGCTAGGACTTTATGTACTCTCTCCCTACTACTATATGTAGAGAGAGAGGAGGCAGCCTTGTCTAGTCTCTGATTTTAGTGGGATTGCTTCAAGTTTCTCTCTATTTAGTTTAATGTTAGCTACTGGTTTGCTGTATGTTGATTTATTATGTTTAGGTATGAACCTTAAATTGCTGATCTTTCCAGGACCTTTATCATGAAGGGGTGTTGAATTTTGTCAAATGCTTTCTCAGCATCTAATGAAATGATCACGTGGGTTTTTTTTCTTTGAGTTTGTTTGTATAGTGGATTACGTTGATGGATTTCCATATATGGAACCATCTTTGCATTCCTGGTATGAAGCCTACTTGATCATGATTTATGATTGTTTTGATGTGCTCTTGGATTTGATTTGTACAAAATTTACTGAGTATTGTTGTGTCGATATTCCTAAGGGAAATTGGTCTGAAGTTCTCTTTCTTTGTTGGCTCTTTGTGTGGTTTAGCTATAAGTGTAATTGTGGCTTCATAGAAGGAATTTGGTAGTGCTACATCTGTTTCTATTTTGTGGAATAGTTTGGACAGTATTGGTATGAGGTCTTTTATGTAGGTAGAATTCTCCACTAAACCCATCTTTTTGGTTGGGAAACTTTTAATAACTGCTTCTATTTCTTTAGGAGTTATGGGGTTGTTTAGATAGTTTATCTGTTCCTGATTTAACTTTGGTACCCCATGTTTATCCATTTCCTCCAGAATTTCCAGTTTTGCTGAATATAGGCTTTTGTAGTAGGGTCTGATGATTTTTTGATTTCCTCAGAATTTGTTATGTCTCCCTTATCATTTCTGATTTTATTAATGTGAATACACTCTCTGTGCCCTCTGGTTACCCTGGCTAAGGGTTTATCTATCTTGTTGATTTTCTCAAAGAACCAGCTCCTGATTTTGTTTATTCTTTGTATAGTCCTTTATGTTTCTACTTGGTTGATTTCAGCTTTGAGTTTGATTATTTCCTGCCTTCTATTCCTCTTGGATGTATTTGCTTCTTTTTGTTCTAGAGCTTTTAGGTTTGCTGTCAAGCTGCTAATGTATGCTCTCTCCTGTTTCTTTTGGAGGCAGCCAGTGCTATGAGTTTTCCTATTAGCACTGTTTTCATTGTGTCCCATAAGTTTAGGTATGTTATGACTTCATTTTCATTAAATTCTATAAAGTCTTTAAATTCAATCTTTATTTTTTCCTTGAACATTTATCACTGAGTAGAGTGTTTTCAACTTCCATGTATATGTGGACTTTGTGTTGTTTTTGTTGTTACTGAAGACCAGCCTTAGTCTGTGGTGATCTGATAGGAAGCATGGGATTATTTCTATCTTCCTGTATTTGTTGAGGCCTGTTTTATGACTGATTATATGGTCAATTTTGGAGAAGGTACCACGACGTGCAGAGAAGGTATATTTTTTTTTAGGATGAAATTTTCTATACATATCTGTTAAGTCCATTTGGTTAATAACTTTTTTAGTTTCTCTGTCTCTGTTTAATTTCTGTTTCTATGATGTGTCCACTGATGAGAGTGTGTTGATGAAATCTCCTAGTATTATTGTGTGAGGTGCCATGTGTGATTTGAGCTTTAGTATGGTTTCTTTTATGAACATAGGTGCCCTTGCATTTGGAGCACAGCTATTTAGGATTGAAAGGTCATCTTCGCGGATTTTTCCTTTGATGAATGTGAAATGTCCTTCCTTACCTTTTGTGCTGTCTTTTGGTTGAAAGTCGATTTTATTCAATGTTAGAATGGCTACTCCAGCTTGTTTATTTGGAACATTTGCTTGGAAAGTTGTTTTCAAGCCTTTTACTTTGAGTGTCTGTTTTTTCTCTGAAGTGTGTTCCCTGTATGCAGCAAAATGCTGGGTCCTCTTTAGGCATCCACTCTGTTAGTCTGTCTCTTTATTGGGGAAATGAGTGGATTTATGTTAAGAGATATTAAGGAATAGTGATTGTTGCTTCTTCTTATTTTTGTTGTTAGAGGTGGAATTACGTTTGTGTGTCTATCTCCTTTTGCTTTTATTGCAGGAAGATTATTTTCTTGCTTTTTCTAGGGTAATTTTCCCTCCTTGTGTTTTCCACCTATTATCCTTTGTATGGCTGTATTTGTAGAAAGATACTGTGCAAATTTGGTTTTCTCATAGAATATCTTGGTTTCTCCATCTATGTTAATTCAGAGTTTTGCTGGATACAGTAGCCTGGCATTGTGTTCTCTTAGGGCCTGTTTGACATCTGCCCTGGATCTTCTGGCTTCCATAGTCTCTGATGAGAAGTCTCGTGTAATTCTTAAAGGTCTGCCTTTATATGTTACTTGACCTTTTCCCCTTACTGCTTTTAAAATAATTTTTTGTTTTGTGCATTTGGTGTTTTGACTATTGTGTGATGGGAGGAATTTCTTTTCTGGTCCGATGTATTTGGAGTTCTGTAGGCTTCTTGTACATTAATGAGCATATCTCTCTTTAGGTTAGGGAAGTTTTTGTCTATAATTTTGTTGCAGATATTTACTGGCCCTTTAAGTTGGGAGTCTTCACTCTCTTCTGTACCTATTATCATTAGGTTTGATCTTCTCATTGTGTCCTGGATTTTCTGGGTGTTTTGTGCTAGGAGCTTTTTGCATTTTACATTATCTTTGGTGGTTGTGTTGATCTTTTCTATGGTATCTTCTGCCCCTGAGATTCTCTTTTCTATCTCTTGTATTCTGTTGGTGATGCTTGTATCTATAACTCCTGATCTCTTTCCTAGGTTTTCTATCTCCAGGGTTGTCTTCCTTTGTGCTTTCTTTATTGTTTCTATTTTCATTTTATATCCTGGACAGTTTGTCAATTCCTTCTTCTGTTTCATTGTGTTTTCCTGTAATTCTTTTTTTTTTTTTTTTTTTTTTTCGAGCTGGGGACCGAACTCAGGGCCTTTACGCTTTTACCTGAGCTTCCCAACCCCTTCCTGTAATTCTTTAAAGGGATTTTTTGTGTTTCCTCTTTAAGGGCTTCTACTTATTTACTTGTGTTGTTCTGCATTTCTTTAAGGGAGTTATTTATGTCCTTCTTAAAGTCCTCCATCATCATGACAAAATGTGATTTTAAATCTAAATCTTGCTTTTCTGGTGTGTTTGGATATCCAGTATTTGCTTTGGTAGGAGAACTAGGCTCTCATGATGCCAAGTAGTATTGGCTTCTGTTGCTTAGGTTCCTGTTCTTTCCTCTCGCAATCAGGTTGTCTCTAGCTTGTCTTGCTGTTTATGACAGTGGCTTGACCCTCCTGTAGGCCTGTGTGTTAGCACTCCTGTAGACCTATTTTCTTTCAGCCTGAATCTGGGAACAGGGAGCTCTGCTCTCAGGTGTGTAGTTGCTCTTGGGAGACTTGTTTCTGGCTCTTGGAGCAGGCAGAAATCCCAAGGTTCCTGCCCCTGACTGCTCCTAGTGTGGGCAGAAAGTAGTTGTCTCCTCTGAGTTCTCAAGCTTGTCTGCACTTCTGAGGGTCCAGCTCTCTCCCCAACAAGATGTAGGTGCAGGGAACTGTGTGACTCGTTCAGTTCCGTTTCGGGCACAGGCAGAAACTAGTAGGTTATTGCCACTGACTGCCCCTATATTCCTATGTCCAGAGGCACTATGCAGTTTCCTCTTGGGCCATGGATGTGAGCAGAAGTGGGCAGAAGTGGTGGTCTGTCCTGTGGTCTCAGGTTTGTCCATACTTCTGGGAGTTCAGCTCTCTCCCTCATGGGATTTGGGTGCTGGGAGTTATGGGATTGCTTCAGTTCAGTTCCAGGCACAGCTGGATACCAGAAATGTCATGTCCCAGAGGACTTCTGCCTTCCTGTGTTCTGAGTCCACCAGGCAGGTCACTTGGAGCAGAAAAGTTGGTCTTACCTGTGCTCTCAGGTGTGTAGAGGACTGGCTTTCAGCTCTTGGTGCAGGTAGAAACCCCAAGGGTCCTGACCCTGACTGCTCCTAGGTCCCTGTGCTAGGGGTGGGGGTGGGGCACAGATGGCACTAGGTGATTTCCTCTTCGGTCAGGAATATAGGCAGAAAGTAGTTGTCTCCTCTGAGTTCTCAGGAGTGTCCGCACTTCTGAGGGTCTATCTCTCTCCCCCATGGAATTTGGGTGCAGGGAGCTGTGTGATTAGTTTAGCTCAGTTCTGGGTGCAGGCAGAAACCCTAAAGCTATCATTTTCAATGTAGTTCTTTTTCCCTTTGAGTGTCACATAAATTAGCATCACATTTTACTGTCAACTGTGTTTTCGGATTTGATTGGAATGAAATGTTCTATTTGAATTCCTCATTTCCTCCATACCAGTCTGTACAGCTACCTCACCATTCTCAGCATCCATTGCATTACCTGTTCCACCTTTCTTTTCTCCACAGCCTTCCCTTCCCATGTGCATGCCAGCTACACTGCCTCTGGTTAAAACAAATAGGAAATGCAGTAAAAAGCATTCCTAACTAAATTTACTTGAAAATTAAGTCCCCAAATTTATGACAAAAACAATCTAAAGTATTTCACATTACACTTTTTTACTACCAAGTTTGATATTCTGTGTTAAATCCCATTTGTTTAGGAAAATTACAATTACAGTTCATTGTATGAAACAAAGTACAGAGGCTGAGCTCAGAAGTGCTGTGATTATTTTCCTTGTTCCTTCTGCTATTTTCTTGAATAATAATGCATAAAGATTCCACCATGGAAACCAGTTCATATGCAAAGTTATTAAAAACTGTGAAGAAAAATTCTCACTGACCTTGGAGGGGAAAGTCATGGTAAAAATCACGTTAAGGAATTTGTTTTAAAGAAAAATAAAGAACAGAAAGACTTTCCTCTTCAAAAATGCAAAGAAAAGGGATAGATAGAACACAGTTAAAAGTGTGAATAAAACAGCTCAAGTGTTCCTTAAGTTCCTTAAGTTTGTGACTTTGGGAAACTTATTTAACATTGTCGAATGTCATTAGCTTCATTTATAAAAACAGAATCAATAAAAAGAACATCATAGCATTGCTCTTGGGACCAACTGATATTGGTACATAAATTCAAGAATATTATCAACATAGTATATAATATATCTTTGTTCACATCTATAAAGAGGGGATGTGGTATAATTTGACTGGTATTTAAAACAAACAAACAAAAAGTCTGCCCAGCTGCTACACAGAGATTACAATAGCAAGGATAAAGAATTAGGCTGTGGGTTTTGAGATAGGACATTATGGTGCCTGTGCCTGGATTTCCTGTGTTTACAGTTGAAATTATTTTAGAAGACATAATCTATATATTCAGGAATGGGACTGACTGAAAGAATGTGAAAAAATAAGGACAGAGAATCACCTCCAGGTCTGTGGCCTGAGCAGCTGCATTATTATTGAATCAGGAAAGTTTGCAGAGAAATTTTCAGCAAGGGGCAAAGTGAAACCACCACACTTAATAGCTTCATGGGTAGAAAGAAAGGTAAAACTGCCAAGGTAATCCTTTTGGAAAGAGAGAGAAAAGCAAAGTGGAAAAAAAGCAAGCAGATTGTAAATAAGGCAGCAGGGTGGGGTCTTAGAGCTGATACACAGTTTGTATTGACTGGACTCTAGTTACCCCTGTTGGAGGTTCTTGACTTTTGGTTGGATAGTCTTGTTGCTTTCAAGGAGGTTTCCTTGTAAACCAAAACCCACATTTAGGTGTCCGTTCATCGAATAGCAATCCTGTTTATCTGGCCATGTCCTTCTGTTTAGCCAATGTCACCAGCACTGCCATTTGTGGGGGTTAAGCAGCTTTGAACCTAACAGACATGGGAGGTGGTCACATAGGTTGTGTGAGAGGAGCAGAAATTGCAATTGCATTGGTGTTTCCAATCACTGGGGAGCAAACCCTGTAGATATGGATGTTATAGAAAGAATATGAGTCCTAACAGCCTAACTAGACCCACTCCAAGTGCATAATCAGAGCCAAAATACATCCTACTTCATATTGACACAAAATTAATAATAGTACAGTTTTCAAAACAGCACTTTTCATGATTTTTGAGGGATTTTTATTTATATCCAAACTAAAAATGCTGAGCCAAGTGAAAGATGTTTTATCTTCCTTTTCCTGTCACAAAAGTAACAAGCAGCACTCTGGAGATCCTCTTATCAACTGATCCTTCCCCAAAACTTGATTGCTCCTTCTCCCCTGCAGGCTTCATTAACAGTAAGAGTTGAGTCAAGCATCTTGACAAAATTTGAAGTTTCCTTTTCAATTTTCCCTGCAGAAGCAATAATCCTGATCTGGAACTTGGGTCCTGGCAGTGGTCTGGCTCCTTTGTCCTTGAAGGCAGTGACTCCAGGGTGTAAGATTTTATTGAAGCATTTGTCATGCCAAAAACACTTCTCAGATTCCGGTCACACTTTTGGAATCATATTTTCTACAAAATCTACATTGTCCTGTTTGACAAACGCTTTTCTGATAGATTTAGGAACATAGGCTCAACTGTTTCCGTATGGAAACCATGGCTTGTTACCACTATTTACAACTCCTCTTCCACCTTTGCCCTTATAGTATCGCCATCACAACCTGAGTCTGAGGACCCTACAGCTCACCTACCATGAATTGTCCAAGCAGTAGTGTAGACCCATAACTCCATAATAGCTGAGGTAGGGCTACTTCCAAGGACTGCCTTCTCTCAAATTCTGCACCTAATATTTTTCAGAAAAAATAACTATTCTGATTTACCTATGTTTCAGAATTCTACCCAGATTGTTTTTGATCAGATTCAACAGAAAAGATGAATAAGCAGAAATAGACTCAGATCTGCTGTGAAAACAGCTATTGCTGCCAACCCTTAATTACAGAGAGTTCCCTCTGTGAGGGCACCTTACATATCCAGGGAGCAATGCTTCTATCAGGGAGATAGATGCCAAGTGGAACACGATATAGATTTGGATGCTGCTTTCATCCTGATACTAACTAGCTGTCTATATTTGAACAGAAAATCTCATATATGGGACCTTCCAAATCATCAAACTCAAAGATCAGCGCTTGCTCTCAGTTTCTGCATTTTATAATTCAGGTCCAGATAATTATTTATTCTGTGTACAGCTTGTGTGTTACAGAGTGGTAACAAGCTTAGTTTGAAATGCCATTAGCACCCTAGCTTTCAGATTATGAAAAGACTATTTCCAGCCATTGTCTGGTTGGTCTGGGTCAAGACTCTCTGCTGCAGGTGATTTAGAAAAAGTATTTTAAAGTTAACATTTCTAAACCCAACAGACCCCAACTTCCATTGGTATCCTTATACATTCTTGTTTGCCTTTAAAATTTTAAATGTACAAATAAACACTTGGTCAGGATGGATCAAGGAGTGTGAAAAGAAATAAAAATGAGAACAACCTCTAGAGAAACAGATGCCCTTAACCAGAAAAGTGAAAGGCAGCAGTCTCTCCAAGGAGTGAAGAATATGTGTCCAGGAACGGGGGAGAGGGGAATCAAGATTATATAGGGCAGAAAAGAGAGCGTTTGGAGTGCAGGACTCCATCTGCGGATCTATCCACAGCTTGTCCACTTCAGTCTCAGTTATATATACAGATGGGCTCTGGCATATTGATCGTACATGAGTTTCTAGGAAGATAACTCTTGCAAGAGCTGTTATCAGTGTATCAACTTTTCTGTCAACAATTTCTCAGTTCACATTATATAATGTTTATTCTTGGTTGTCAACTTGACTATACCTGGAATTAACTAAATTCCAAGAACATGGGCACACCTGTGAGGCATTTTTCTCGAATGGATTGTTCGACATGGGAAAGCCTATCTTAACTCTTGGCCATACCTTCTGGTGAAAGTGCATGGAGAAAGGAAGCTTTTGATTTTTCCTGCTTGCCCAAGATCTTAGTGGCAAGTTCATTCCATGTAGAGGGTGGTTCTGGTGCTAAGGTCCTGTTCCCAAGTTGGTTTATGATAGATCAACAAAGATACCAGTGACAGATGACTAAGGATGGGGCAGGACACTTAGAGTGGCACAGAAGAATGTAGAGAAAATCAGAAAAACGGGGGAAGAAGGAGATAGTAGTGGCAGGATAAAGCCAACCAGACATACGAGGTTTTGGTTGCAGGGGCCAAGTATGTATCCAATTATGTCTGGGGTGGCAGGAGAGGTTTAGGAGTGCCCAGTCATCGAGTTAGCAAAGGCATTTTAAGATTAACTATGGTGTGGTGTGTGGTGTGTGTGTGTGTGTGTGTGTGTGTGTGTGTGTGTGTGTGTGTGTGTGTCTGTGTGGGTGTCTCTGTGTGTGTGTGTGTGTGTGTGTGTGTGTGTGTGTGTGTTGGGTGTGTTGGTTTGGTTTGTGCGGGTGTGTGTGGGGGTGTTTGTGTGTGTGTGTGTGTGGTGTTTTATCTGTGGATCCAAGGGAATCTATGTAGAGGCTAGTAGTGAAGTTACCCAGAGCTTAAAGCAGGGTAGCAAAAACAACAAGCTACCATTCCCTTCACTACTGTTACAGCCTACTTCTTCAAGATTTTGAAGTATACTGAAGACGACTTGAGACATTCAGTCTCATGGTTTAGACAACTACTAGATTCTTGAACCTTCTAACATGCACTGTGATACTTATGGAAAAAAATGTAATGCTTTAAATAAAAAAATAATATGATTTATCTGGTAAAAAATAAATTAAAAAAGGAAATAGCAAAGTAAACCTTAACCAATCTATAAAGCAAAAGTTATTCCTTTTAATGAAAAAGTATAATTCAAAATGAAAATATGGAATAGCATGAAAGTATAAACCTTTATTTGACCAGTAACAGAGCTTTGAATGATATAAAACCAAAACTTTAACACAAAATTATATGGAAATCACAATAATGAGAAACTCTAAATAATATAATTTTAGCTTT
This sequence comes from Rattus rattus, assembly GCF_011064425.1. Lineage (NCBI taxonomy): Eukaryota > Metazoa > Chordata > Mammalia > Rodentia > Muridae > Rattus > Rattus rattus. Next base: position 19,788,305 of record NC_046161.1, on the reverse strand, counting down.
TATCTGACTGATCAGTGAGAACAAAATCAAGAAAGGACACAGAAAATTTGCATAATATAATTGAATTGTGCTAAATGAATTATGGTTGAATATTTTAAATATTGTATAATTACTGCACAGAACTGTAAAATGATTGTTTTCTTAAAAATAAAAAATTGTCTATTAAACCAGAATATGCCTTGATCCATTCCAAAAGTTGAAAATGTAAAATCCATGATAATTTATGGTAAAATCATATAAGTATAATACATAAATAGAATGCAGAAAAGAACAACAAAGGAGCCCATTAAAGGCATTGAGAAGAGTGCCACACTCTTCAGGTGATCGCTCTTGGTGACTGTTGTCAAGCTGACACAAACCTAGACACATCTGTGGAAAAGGGACTCTGGACTGAGAAAGTACTCCATAAGACTGCCGTGTAGGCAACCCTGTGGAACCTTTTTTAACTGATTACTGATCTTAGAGGACCTCTCCCACTGTGAGCAGTGCCCTACTCCTAGTGTGTTTAGGAAGACAAACCACAGGGACCAAGTCAGTAATCAACATTCTTCCATGGTTCCTGCTTTAGCTCCTGCCCCCAGGTCCGTGCCCTGCTTGAGTTTCTGCCCTAGGTTCCCTCAGGGATGGACTATTCCCAGGAAGTATAAGATGAAATAACCCTTTCCTTCCCAAGATGTTTTTGGTCATTGTCTTTTTTTTAATCACAGCAACAGGATGCAGATGAAGTCAGTGATGGAAATGAAAATGGCCAGCTAAGGATGTGTGCTCAGAGTTCGACATGCGTATCCATTCCAGAAATGTAAGCATCTATGAAACTGGGGAGTGATCTGCCAGAAGTCCTAAGCATTAGCACAGTGTTTCTCAGGAGAATAACACAGGTGAGACCAATAGACCCCACCAGACTCCTTCTGGAGCTTTCCGATGAAGTTAGTAAAGACTCAGCACAAAGCCAGGACTGGCTAAGAGAATCCATGGGGCCGCTACCTTGTCTGGAACTGGGGGCTCAGGGTACCTGAGGAAAGAGAATCTTGGAGGAGAAGCCCAGAAGTATAAGAGATTCTCTTCTAGGCAAGATCCTAAATTCTGAGCAAAATGATGTTAGAACACATGAGACGTTAAGAATGGCTCACCAACATCTTGGAATATATACTAGAATATGCACTGGCTTCTAAAGGCTACAAGTGAAAATCAGAGCATGTTTTTATGTAAATTTCCTTGTATGTCATTAAGGCACCCAAGATTTGACTGGAAACTAACACACAGGGATGCTATGGCAACCAGAAAGTGGATTCTTAGTAATCTGTGATTTAAGCATCAGAATTGAAATTCAAACACATCCTTAAATTTTTACTTGCTATTTATTATTTTTAAATTATATGTACATGTGTGTGAGTATATGCACATGATTGTGGGTGTGTTTGGAGAGCAGGAGAGGGTTGGATCCATATAGCTGTGAAAATAAGTAGTTGTAAGTCACCCAACAAGGATGCTGAGAACTGAACATGGATTATGTGAGCAGTACAAATTCTTAACCACTGACCCATCTCTAAAGCCCCCAGAGTAATTCTTCTTAAAGACATATTTGGTTCTTTTTGTCTTTTAATTTCTAGAATAAAAAATGGTTTAATTAATTTTTAGATAAGCAAATATTTTTCTTATTAAAATTTCACTACACTAAAAGAAGTTAACAAAGAAAGAATTAAAGTTCTCTACCAATAATGATGTTATTATTAATTTCTATGTTTAATTAGCTATTTTAGAACTGTTTGCTGCTGCACTAAGATGTGAAGGGGGACTCTTTAGTGAGGGACACAGGAGTAACTGAAGTCAAACTAGGTTTTGTCTGTTATTTGTCACCCCAAAGTACCTGTATTGCAGACTTGGTGCCCAGAAGAGTATTCTTATTGATGGTGGGAACTTTAAGAGAAAAACCTGGGGGAAAGGCTTAAGTCACTGGGGACAGTGCTCTTTAGATGTCAGTTCTCGTGAAAATTGCAATTCAAAAAAGCATTTGTTACAAGAGGAAGCATAATTTCTGGGATATATTCTGGCATCCTCTCTTGGGTGAACTCTCACTTCCATATCCCAGTCATAATGCTATCTACTGTTGGCCTTGGCCTCCTCTCACCCCCAGTGTCTAACCAATGACATTGCCTTATCTAGGGCTTTCTGACTCCAAAACTGAACTAAATAAACTTTATAAAACTCCTTGTCATAGATATTTTAATATAATAATAAAAATGGACATCCATACATACATACACCAGCATACACAATCTCTCTCTCTCTCTCTCTCTCTCTCTCTCTCTCTCTCTCTCTCTCTCTCTCTCACACACACACACACACACACACACACACACACACACACACACACACACAAGCACATGTGCATGCATATACATTTAGGTCAATTTTGGGGAGTTCTAAATACCAAGTTATAAATACCGAGTTTTTCTGTCACCTGCAGTCATGTTAGTTCTGGAGAAAAACTGCTAATAAAAGTTGAAGTCTACCGTGAGTGGACAGCTCCTCTGAGCTTGGTACAAAGTGAAGGAATCACTTTACCAGTAGGGCTTCGCCTCCTCTGAGCTTGTCTGAGGAATCCTGACTCCCTACACCCTCTACCTGGAAAGGGTTGAGTAGTCTTTGTCCAACCTACAAACTTCCACTTGTCCCCAGTAAGAACCTGCCCAGCAAGTCCTGCAATTCCTGGGCTGCCTCTCCATACCCATGAGCCATTCCCTGAGATTTCCACTCAGTGAACAGGCCTCACACACACACGCTCACACACACACACGCTCACTCCCAGCCAACCAGGATCTTGCAAAACCCCACCCATTCTGAACTCTGCTTCATCCTTCCAGCCCAGTGTGCAAAAACATCTGTGTACCCTGAGAGGGAGGAAGCAGTGGATACTGAACCACAGCTAGACCCCCAGATGCATACCACAGTTAGTATCATGACCACCCTCTCTTCTACACAGACACCCCCATGTGTCTCTGTTTAAATTGATTTTTCTGGGCCTACATACACACACACCCACAAATACTACAGACTGTATATTTTACATAATAGAAACCAATTTTCTCTCAGTTTTGAAGAGTACAAGGCCAAGCTAGGAGACTGCGGACCTCCCTTGTCCCTTTCCTGAGCCTGTAGGTGGCACCTGCTTGCTGTTCTTCATGGGACCTTCTATGCACACACACACACACCCTTGGCTCTTCTTCAGTATTTTATTTTCCTTTTGTCTTTTACTTTAAGAAAATAGTAATAATACCAGTATGGATAGACCAGAGTCCATGCAATAAACTTTTTACATAATTATCCCCTTTGAAGGCCTGATCTCCAAATATTGTCTCCTTTTAGGGTATGAGAGGAGTTGGGGTTTCAACATAACAAGTGTAAAGAATACGAATTAGTAACAAACACCTTCTCAGGCTGGACTCCGCTGAAGAAACTTGTGTGGGATTAGGAAGGAGTAATTATAACCATTGTTATTAGGAGTTTTAACCATGCAGTTGTGGGATTTCAGAGCTCTTCACAACCTTCTACCCAATGGGTATGTCAGGCTCCTAAAATGCACAGCAGTTTCTCATAATTCCATGCCTGCCCCTATGCTCCAAGCTAAAGTCATTCCTGTCCATTTCTGGTTTTGTAACTGTGGTCTGTCATACTTCCAACACTAACTGTGGTCCATCATACTTCCAACACTAACTGTGGTCCATCATACTTCCAACACTAACTGTGGTTCATCATACTTCCAGCACTAACTGTGGTCCATCATACTTCCAACATAACGGAACTCCTTGGATGCCCTGGACCTAAAGTTATAGGTAGCCGTGGTCACTCACCGTAGATCCTGGGAACCAAACTCACGTCCTCTGAGTCCCTGAGCCTCCTCCCCAGCCCCTCAACCTTTCGATGTCATCTAGAGATGCCAGGCTTTGTATCATATCTTACCCCTCCAACTCCTCCAGAACATCCACTGCAGTACAGGAACACATACCTCTAGCTCCCCCTCCAACCCAAAGAGAAGACGCTCTTCCTCCATTAGTAGCCATCGACAGTATGGCTCCTCCGGTGGATGTGGAACCTCAGAGCTCCTTCGTGCAGCAGGTTTTAACTGCCTCCATCTTATGTGGGTCTTACAGAGACAAGCAGAGCTGGTGTGTGTTCCTTTGTAAGTAAGCACAGCGAACCCACCAAACAAGCCCACGCCATAGGTAATAACTGTTCATTGGGGAATAAACTGCCAGACTGGCTCACTAGAATAGACTGTAGCATCCTGGTGGAAAAGCAAGTGAATTTGAAACAGTCAGCAGGGGATGGGGGTGGGGTTAAGCTAATAACCAGCTAGATGCATTTTGTTTATGCTAGTTGACCATTAATGATGGCAAAGGAAGTAGTGTCTTTCCTGATGAACAGAAACCTACAATAGTTAGGTTTCTCAGGAATACTGAGTTTACCTGTCTGTCTATCCAGTAAGAATTCAGCCTGGGTTGGGTTGAGGTCATTATCTTAGGACATTATCAGCAACACTGCCAGTTTTGGGCCTGTTTTGTGACCTAACGATGTGTCCAGCAACTGTCGATAGCCACTGGACAGATGCACTCTTCTCCATCTTCTTCTTCTTCTGCAGTGTTCCCTGAGCCCTGGGAGGAGAGTCAGACAGATATCTCCTTATGGCTAGCACTCAATTATTCTCCTCACTTTGGACAACTGATATGTCATTAACCACTACCTGCTGCAAAATGAAGCTTCTTTGGCCAAGGTTGAAAGCAGAACATGTGGGTATGAACATAAACAATTTTAAAATGTGGGTCAACTTAAAAAATGCCAGTCGGTTCTCCCTTTGGGGCTATGACTTAATCATGTTTGTAGAACCAGTCATGAATTCCTTCTTGTGGAGTAGGTCTTAAATACAACTTAAAAAGTATCAAGTTGTCCCACAAACAGCCTTGCCACTGGTGCACATATGGACACATCGTTCCTGAAAGGGCAATACTGCAAGGTCTGGTGCTAGGTCCATTGACGTCTTTCCTTATCCAGTGTTCTGCATAGAAACTTCAATCCCTATGAAGAACAACCAAAGACGGGAAGAGTTTCCTGGTTAGCTCAAGATTGATTTCACTGTGTCTACAAAGAATGTGGTAGCTTCAGCAACAGGATCTAGTTATGATGCCAAACCAAGAGCCATGACGATAGCCTGTCTGTGGTATTCTGGTACCTCTGGCTCGTCTGTGTTCAGTAACACTTAGGAAGGAAACTTATGCCTGGTACTGGGGTTTTAATAGAATAAACTATGTCATAGGGAACAGCATTGCATTGTTCACTAATGGATTTTGTTCCAACTTCTTTGTTAGCTAATTAACTAGTGGGATTTCATAAGCTTTCATTTATCTTTACATGGATTAATCTTTCTCTTTCTCCTCCCCATTTCTGTCTCCGTCCCTGCCTAAAGACTTATCTCTCTCTTTTCTTTCACATCACATATGCTCTACCACCCCATCCCACAGTATTTGCTTTAACCTGGGTTACAAAATCATAGGTTCCCAAAGAGGCTTCTCTGTGGACACCTCAGTTTGGTTACACCTACCCCGGGCCCTTCATTTCCCATCCCCATTGCTTCAGTTGGCCTGCCTAAACTCTTCTGTGCTGCACTAAGGATCCCCCCTCTACCCATTTCACTTACTTTCTACTTGGCCCCTCTTTAAATCCATCTCCACCACTGTAATCCAGTTTTAGTTTCCTAACTTCCATGTGTACATCAGGTTAAACAATACATAAAACAAAAGATTTGAAACCAGGACCCTTATACAAGAGATAATGCCTCTTTGGGGTTATTATGAGCACACTCAGTATAATTTTTCCAGTTCCATCGATTTATTTGCAAATTTCAAGTTTATTTACAGCTGAGCAATATTCCCTTGTATGTATGTACCATTTTAATCACTTTTTTCATATTGGTTGATTCCATTTGCTGGATAATGTCACTAGAGAGGCAATGGACATGGCTCTGAAAGTTTCTCTGTTTAATACACAAAAGCATATAGCTGCATCAAGTGTTAGATCTGTCTCGAGCTGTTTAAGGAACCTGAAGACTGGTTTCCAGAGTGGCTGTCCTATTTTGCACGCTTACTAGCATCAGGTAAGTGTGCATTATGCCCATATTCATCTCATCAAATCTTGTCATTTGTATTCCTGATGAGGGCCATTCTCTCTCGGTTGTGATGGAAACTTAAAGTGCCTTTAATCTGAATCCCACATGTCTAAGCATTTTGGGTGCTTTTACAAATATTTATGAGCCCTTTGTATTACTTTACAGAGTGTTCTGTTTCCATTTATAGCAAAGTTTTAATTGGGGTGTTGCTTTTGCTGGTGTTTGGGTTTCTGGTTTTGTTTTTGTTTTGATTTGTTTTGATTTGCTTTTTTATATATCCTAGACACTAATCTCCTCTGCCAAATGTATAGCTGGCAAAGACTTTTTCATTCTGTGAGCTGCCCAGAAAACACAACAATATCAGCAAAAATTATCATACATATTTGAATCATAACTCTTATTATAGATATTAACACTACCTGTTCCCCAATGAAAAGAGACATAAACTGGCAGATGGGGTCAGAAAACAGCATCAAACTTTTTGCCATCTCTGAGAAACACATGTCACCATGATAGTCAGACACCACTTCAGGATTAAAGGATAAAAGGGGATATGACAAGCAAACAGTATTAAGACACAGCAGGTATAGCTATTCTAATACCTGATAAAACTAGTCAGAAGAGGTAAGACTCATTCAAGAAACAATACATCAAGTGAATATCACAATTCTAAGCATACATGTGCATATACACACACATACACCACACACACACACACACACACACACACATTCAATTTCATTAAAAACATACTCATAGATATAAACTATCAAATTAACCCCAGTACAGTGATAGTGGCTGCATTCAGTATCAGATTCTCATCAATAGATCTTTCAGATAACAACTGAACAGAAAATTGATGGGGTTAAATGATATAGTTAATCACATTAATGACATCACAAATCAAATGGATCTAATGTACATCTACAAAACATTCCACTCAAATTCTAAAGAATACACATTCTGTTAAGTAGTCCATGGAGCTTTCTCCAAGATTGAGCATATTAAGACATAAAGTGAGTTCCAGCAACTATATCAGAATAGAATAAGATCATGCATTTTATCCAATTATTGTGGGTTAAAGCTGGGTTTCGACAGCAATAGAAACTGCAGAAAGTACACAACTCAGGAAAATTAAAGAACATACTACTGAATTGTGATTGGATCTAGGGAGAATTTAAGAAGAAAAAAAATTCCCAGATTTAAGCTAAAACGAAAACACAACATTCCAAATATTATGCATAAGACAAAGTGAAAGCAGGAAAGATTAGACCACAAAGTGAACTGCAAACTGGAAGTTTATACATCAAATACTTGAGGGCTCTCACAGTAGTAATCAGTGATGTTCCTTCAGATCCTATACAAACTAAATCACCCAAAAACAGTAGACAGGAAAAGGTCATCCAAACCAGCCTGAAGTGAAAGTAATAGAAACAAATAGAAATAAAAAAGCTAAAGCCAAGAGCAGGGTTTTTGAAAATATAAAAGGTTATTGACAAGCTCTTGCCTAAACTCACCAAAAGAAACATAGAGAGAATTTGAGTTAATAAAATTAGAAGTTAAAAAGAGAGACATTAAAACAGTTAATAATGAAGTTTATTTTTAAAATCATTTTAATTAAAAAATTATTTTAACCGTGTGTCCTTTGGATGTGTATTGAACCCTTTATAACAAGCTAATAATTACAATTGCAACTAAAGTATTATCTGACACTCTTGAGTCATTCTGCCAAGTTATGAAGCATAAATATTGAGAATTCGTGACCTAACCAGTTGTTTAGAAGGACAAGTGACTTGTACCATGACTTGCAGTTGATGCCTGAAGTGGTAGCCATCTTGAGTAATTCAGCCTTTACCAGGCAAGGACTGCATTGACACTGAATGCCAGCATTTGTCAACTAGAAGGTATCCAGAGAGTTAAAGAATGGTTGTTCACAGGGAAGAAAAACACTCATTCACTATAAAGAGTGTTGTGAATACAGTGACTCAGTGACTCTAGCTAGCCCCAGGGTGGGAAAAGAAAGGTCTTGGTATTCTGAAAGCAGATATGTCGTTATTTAAAAGAAACAATCATTTATATCTTGACAAAGATTATCCTCTATATGAGCTGTGTTCCATTGAAATCAGATAGTTTGAAGGGAACTTTGTTTCTTATATAAGAAACTATTTTGACAATAGATGAAGAATATATCAATATGTATTAGTTTCTAATGAATTGGGAAATTATCAATATTTGTTTACATCCCCCCAAAAAAGGAATCAGGCATTATTTTTCATCAAACACATACAATACCACCTAGCTAAAGGTCTTGTACCTATCCAATATTCAGAAAATTTATTAAATACAAGAGTATTTCAAATGCTGTCACAAAGATTCAATGAAAAGAACCAATACTGAATAAATATAGGTTTTATTCTCAGTCATAAAATGTATATGAATTACAGTCAAAAAGAAAAATCGGGAAACATCAAAAGATCTAAAAGTTTTAGCCTCACAAAAGTGGGATGAGCTGGTGAGATGGGACATAAGAAGAGGTTAGTTAGTGAGTACCAGAATACAATCACATAAGAGAAATGAATTCTTCTTTGGTGCACGGTAGGGTGACAAATGCATAGTAGGGTGACAACAGTTAATTATAATTGGCTATATGTGTCAGTTCGCACCAGCAGAACCAGTGCATGTGTCAAAGGAGTTAATAGAAGATTTTGAATGTGCTTACCATGAGGATATGATATATACTTGGAGTGATAAGTATGCTAATTATCTGATTTGATCATTATACAACTTATACATGTATTAAGATACCACACCATGTCTCATGCATAATATAGTTCCTGCCTAACAACTAAGTTTAAGTTTTTGAAAATGTGGTTCATCTAATTAGTTATGTATGGGTTGTATCTAGAATCCAATTAAAATAAACAAAATCTAATCAAGAAAATATTTTCTCTGACAAGTGGATGATTAGATATTTGAAGATATTAAAATTATTTCAAGCATGGTAATGGTCTTATGACTCTTTAAATCATTGCTATCTTGTCTAACACCCTAAAATAAATGTAAATTAGGAAACATGAGTCTAGGATTTGGGTCATTATTAAAACGGGGCTCTTTGAGCTGTTAATTATTTTAACTGGACAATGGGCACATGTGAATTTATTAAACTGTTTTCTCCAGATTTACATATTTTTGAATTTTTATTAACCTTTCAATGACTGAAGTTAGTCATGTCACAGAAGCTTCTAGAGTGTTTGGGATCACTACAGAGAGGCACAGAAAAGTATTCTCAGATGAATGCTCACTATGGTCCTCAGATGAAACCTCTCTGCTAAAGAAAATGTTGTGTCTGAATGATTAGCTTCCTTCTTAAAGAATAAATGATTCTTTGGAAGTAAAAAGAAGTCAAGCAGCAGAGACATTTCCAGTACAATTAATTCTAAATTGATCCTGGACAATAGAGGGAACATATTGTAAAGAATGATGATATCAACTTAATGATTTAGAAAAACTTGATTCAGAACAAAATTGTAGGTATAAGAAATCAATTTGATGGTTTCTCAGAAAACTGGGAATGGTTCTACCTCAAGACTCAGGTATACCACTCCTGGGCATACACCCAAAAGATGCTCCAACATCTCACAAACACACTTGCTCCACTATGTTCATAGCAGCTTTAACCATAATAGCCAGAAACTGGAACCAACCTGATGTCCTTCAACTGAAGAATGGATAAAGAAAATGTGGTATGTCTGTACAATAGAACACTATTCAGCTATTAAAAACTAAGAAATCATTAATTTTGCAGTCAAAAGATGAAATTAGAGAATATCATCCTGAGTGAAAGGTAACCCAGTCCTCAAAGAACATGCATGGTATGTACTCATTTATAAATGGATATTAGCCATAAACCAGAGGTATCATGTCATACTTCACAGACCCAAAGACACTACACAAGAAGAAGCACCCAACCAGGAAGCTTGAATCTCACTTAGAAAGGGGGATAAAAGATCATAAGAGGCAGACGGAGGGAGGGAACTGGGAAGAAGAGGAGATGGGGCAGGGAATTGGGAATCAGGATCAGGTCAGGGAAAGGATAGGAGAGATGGCTACACATGGTCATGAAAATGAATGGAAATCCACAACTGACAGGGGAGAGGAGTTGGGGGCATCTCCAAGGCAAAACAGAGACCTTGGAGGTACCCAAGAAGCAATGAGGGTGACCTTATCTGTGACTCACTCCATCGGAGATATGGAGCCAGGCAGGAACCCCAGTGGAGTGATAGAGACACCAACCTATTCACAAATCTTTCAACCCAAAATGTATTCTGTCTACAAGTAATGTAGGTCTAGGGGATGGAGCAGAGACTGAGGGAATGACGAACCGATAACAGGCCCAACTTGAGATTGATCCCATGGGCTAGCACCAAGCCCTAAAACAATTAATGATACTCTGTTGTGCTTGCAGACAGAACATGTTGTTCTCTGAGAGGCTACTTGCAGGCACCAAAGGGCATTGAAACTCCACAAGAAGAGCAACGGAGTCAAATAATCTGGACCTTGGGGCTCTCAGAGTCTGAACCACCAATCAAAGAACATACACAGCCTAAACTCCCCACTCATGTGTAGCAGATGTGCAGCTGGACCTTCATGTGGGTCCTGAACAACTGGAATGGGGGCTGTCCCAAAAGCTGTTGCCTATGTGTGGGATATGTTCTTCTACCTGGAGTGCTTTCCGTGGGCTCAGTGGGAGAGGACTAGTCTAGTCTCACAGAGACTTGGAAGTGCCAGGGTAGGGGGTAGATACTGAGGACTCTCTCACCCACTCAGAGGAGAAGGGGAAGGGCTGGGGGAAGGATTTTGAAAGAGGGTGACCAGGAGGCGGCAGAGAACGGGATGTAAAGTGAATACATTTTTTTAAATTATTATTGAATATTTTCTTTATTTAAATTTCAAATGTTAGTCTCTTTACCAGATCAGGTGACAACTATATCAGGCTCCTGTCAGCAGGCACTTCTTGGCATCAGCAATAGGGTCTGATTTGGTGACTGTATATGGGATGGTTTGCTAGGCAGAACAGTCTCTAGATGGCCTTTCCTTCAGCCTCTGCTCCACATTTTGTCTCCATATTTCCTCCTGTGAGTATTCTGTTCCCTCTTCTAAGAAGGACTAAAGCATCCATACGTTGGCCTTCCTTCGTCTTGAGCTTCATGTGGTCTGTAATTTGTATCTTCTGTGTTCTGAGCTTTTGGGCTAATATCCCATAGGGCTTGCAACCCCATAGGAAGAACAACATTATCAACCAACCTGACACTCCGGTGAGAGTATACCACGTGTGTTCTTTTGTGACTGGGTTCATGCACTCAGGATGGTATTTTCTAGTTCCATCCATTTGCCTAAGGATTTCATGAAGTCATTGTTTTTTGATAGCTGAGTAATACTCCATTGTGTAAATGTACCACACTTTCTGTATCCATTCCTTCATAAAAGGACATCTGGGATCTTTCCAACTTCTGACTATTATAAATAAGGCTGCTATGAACATAGTGGAGAATGTGTCCTTGTTATATGTTAGAGCATCTTTAGGTATATGCCCAGGAGAGGTATAGCTGGGTTCTCAGATAAAAGTATGTCCAATTTTCTGAGGAGCCACCAGACTGATTTCCACAGTTGGTGTACCAGCTTGCAATCCCACCAGCAATGGAGGAGTGTGCCTCTTTCTCTACCTTGCCAGCATCTGCTGTCACCTGAGTTTTTGATCTTAGCCATTCTGACTGCTGTGAGCTGGACTCTCAGGGTTGTTTTGATTTGCATTTCCCTGATGACTAAGGATGTTGAACATTTCTTTGGGTGCTTTGTGGCCATTCGCTATTCCTCAGTTGAGAATTCTTGTTTAGCTCTGTACTCCATTTAAAAAAAATAAATTAAATTAAAAACAAACCAAAGAAATAAGAAGCATGAAAAAGGAGAGTGACCATTTCTCTTTTACTCGTACTTACGAGGGTTAGTGTTTATATTACTTATGAGACCAGAGATAAAAATAAAGAACCTACACAGGTGTTACTAACAGAAGGTTTATATATAAATATATAAATATATAAATGTGTGTGTGTGTGTGTGTGTGTGTATGCGCGCGCCCGTCTGTGTGTCTGTGGAGGGGTTGTCACTAGGAAGTAGTTACATGTGTTGTCTTTATGTTTGCTGTGTAACAAAGCCCTACACACATATGGACTTACAAGGACACTCACTTGTTTATTGGCTCATAGTCTCCTCGCGTCTTCATGTGTCTCCTTGGCAGAGCATGCTGGGTAATCTACTTAGGGTTTCAGAAAGCTCAGCTTGAAGTGTTGGCATGCTTAGCTCTCATCTGAGGCAGCTGGCAGAAAACCTACTTAGAAACACACTCTTTTGACTGGAAAAGTTCAGTTCCTTATGCCTTTAGGGTCAAGGCCCCTGTTTCCTTGGTGCCACATCTCCCAGGAACCACCTCTTTTCTGTGTCCCTCCTCTCTTCAAGCTAGCAACTCTGTACTGAGTCTTTCTCATCTTCACATATTTGCTTTCCCTTTTAGAGGCAACAATAGAGAAGTATTTTATTTTTTTAGTAACTGCAATGTAAAAATAATTATGCAGTAAGATCAGCCAGACTGAATGTCTACATATCTCCATGAACTTTGATGCAGTTAAAATAACCTTTCTGAGGCTCTGAAACTTCACACTGTGTTTCATTTCTAACTGCCAATTTTATTTTTTGGCACTTATGTATTTCAAAAAAGAAAAAATTAAATGACAGTGTTAAAACTAGAATAACAGCTTTAGACGGCCTTTCATACCACGTGTATGCAATACAGGCATTTAATGCTCCCTCAGCACCTGATATTTTCCCTTTCCTGTTTGCATTTTTACATGTTATACTCTGCTCACATATACATTTTACACACACACGCACACACACACCATCTATATATCACACATGCATATATATATATATATATTACAGGTTCTTTTGGAGATTCTGTGACCTTGCTTAACATTATATACATTCTAAGGCCCTGTATTTTCCTGCAAGGAAACTGGAAGCAACAAACTGTGGTACCTTTACATGATGGAGCATTACTCAGCTATTTAAAAATCATCCTGAGTGAGGCATCCCAGAACAGAAAGAATAATATGGTATGTACCCTCTTATAAGTGGATATTAGCTGTTAAATTAAATGATAGGCAAGCTACAATCAGCAGATCTGAAGAGTTTAAGTAGAGGAGGGATCTATGGGGTCACATCAATCTCTCTGAGAAGGAAAAACAGACGAGATTTATTGGTGGACTAGGTGTAAGTGAGGATGGGAATAGGAGTGATCAGGTGGGGGTGATGGATTGGAAGGAGAGAGAATTGGGAAGAATGGCTGGAAACAGTCACTTGGGGAGTGATATAGAAATCTAATGTAGTGGAAACTTCCTGTAATTTATGAAGGTAGTCCCAGTGAGGACTCTTAGCAGTAGAGGATACCAAGTCTGAATTAGCTGTCTCTTGCAACTGGGACAGGTTTCCAGTGACAGGACTGGATTGTATTTGCTTAAGTTGTTGGCCAAGGGGATCCCATTGAAATCCCCAAACAACCCAGGCTGATGCTAAGATAAATGGTTCCTTTCCACAAACTGACAGTGAGGGCCTCAATGACGAGAACAACAACACACACACACACACACACACACACACACACACACACACACACACACACACCCCTTATAGAACATGGAGAAGTCAAACTAGTGCCTACATTGGCCTTCACCCCTACATTCTAGTCTCTTTGGCACTGAAAGATACTATGCCAGCTACCAAAAGAAAACCAAGGACACCAACCCAACCACAGACCCTTTGACCAACCTACAATCTCTTTTTCCTGCAAAATATCCTAAGGCAATGATGGCACAGAACATGTGAGAGTAACCAATCAATATTGGATTTGATCTAAGGCCCACTCCACGAGATGAAATACACAGCTGATATTGCATGGTTAACAAAGGACCAGAGACTAGTTAGCCTGGAGATCTAGGGTAAAATCGAACATGACTGTTCTTTAAAAAAAAAAATCAATAAAAATGTTCTCTAAGGATATTCTGCTATACTCATAGATCAGTGCCCTGTCCAATCATCATCATCAGAGAGAGAGAGTTTCTGGCAGCACAGAAACAGATGCAAAGACCCACAGTCAGACATTATGCAGAGAGAGAGTCGAAGTTGGAGGTCTTCATCGAGTACTTCCTCAGAGCTCAAGGAATTCCATGGAAGAGGAGGCAGATAGATTGTAAGTGCCATAGGGGTTAGAGGACAACAGGAGAACCAGACCCTCTGAATCAACCAAGCAAAGTGCATATGAGCTCACAGAGACTGGAGCAGCAAGCACAGGGCTTACATGGGTCTATACCAGATCCTTAGTGTATATATTATAGCTATTTGCTTAGTATGGGACTCCTGACTTTTAGGAGTGGATCTCTGGCTCTTATGCCAGCTCATGGATTCTTCCTCCTGTTGGGTTGTTGTTAGAACTTTGATATGAGAGTCTTAGCTTCATCTCATTATACTTTATTTTGTCCTGATGGTTGCTATCTTTTAGAAGCCCATTCATTTGGAATAAGAGAATACAGAACAGAGAGTAGCTCTGGAAGAGAGTTGGAGGGCAGCTGGGAAGAGTGGAGGGAAGGAAAGCTAGAATCAGGATATATTGTATCAGGATATATTGTATGAAATGATATATTTCAATTTTAAAAAATTCTTGTTTTCCCTTTGTTGTTTTCTTTCTCACTGTTTTATGTTTTGAGATCCACCTATTAAATTCATTAGCCCATTTGTTTTTATTTTATTTTAATTTTTATTTTAATTTTTTATTTGATTTGTTTTTATTTTCTATTTAATTTCTGCAAATTTTTGTAACATCTGCATATCCTTGTCTAGAGTATAGCTGATAAAGATTTTCCAATTCCACGGGCTTTGTGTTCTGCTGATATTTTTATTTGCTATGCAAAATGTTTTATTTCATGTAGTCTCGTCTGTTGATACTTGGGGCTGGTTACTGAGTTATTGGTATTCCATTCAGAAAGTTTGTGACTACAAAAGCGTTCTCTATATTCTCCTCAAACAGTTTTGACATTGTAGGTTTTAATTTCGGGTCTTTGATGTATTTTGAATTGATTTTTCTATAAAGTGAGAGATAAAAACGTAATTTTACTCTTCTGTAGATGGATATCTAGTTTTGACAGTTCTTCAACATGCCATCTTTTTTCCAATGTATGCTTTTGCTCCTTTGTCAAAAATTGAGAGTATGGCTTTGATATTTGTTGCTATGTTCTTACTTTTATTCCATTCAGTTTTCCTGTCTATTTTTGCAATAGGTCCGGGCTGTCTCTATCATAGAAAGACCATGATTTCAGCTCCCATGGTCACTAAGATCAGTGTGGGCACAGGGTTCTGACTTCCAGTGGTCACTGCTGAGACCATGGTCTATATAAACTTCTGTGGATGCTTCAGGTCTGTGCCTCTAACTGTGTACAGATAGTACACACACTTCAGTGGGTCTGAAGTTTGGTATCACAGTCTGAGCAGGCTCTAAGTTTCCATATGGTGACTAAAATTTTTACTCCAACTGTTTGCCTTGGTGCTTAGTGTGTAGTTTTCTGTTCCTACACAATCAAGACAGGATGACCCAGTGACAATCAACAGCACATTTTACCAGTCCCCATAGTTCAACTTCATGCAGTTATCTCTTTTGGAAAAGTCATAGGAAAATCTCAATAGTCTCAGAGGAAAAGGCAGTCAAAATGGAAAGACAAATCCATTCCAATAGATAGGCATAACACCGAAGAGGAACACTAAGAATGTAACACAGACACCACCCATGACTGGTCCCCAGCCAAGTAGCTCTTCTAAAAGCTTTGGCTCCTTCAGAACCATAGAGATACCTGAAATGTCTGAGAAAGAATTGAGCTCATTATTTGTTTAAAGAATTGATAATCACATCAAACAGACATGTATAAATTAAAGAAACCCATCCAAGAACATAGCAAAACAGTTTCCAAAGTCAATGTTACTGCTAGTAAATTAGAGTCAGTAGTTCAAATCATTGAACAAAAGTTTAACAAGGTAATCAAAACCTTAAAAGCACAACAGTCTATTTGAATAATAGAATGGATTAGCTTCATTATTTCTCTGTTTAGTTTCTGCCTGGATAACCTGTCCATTGGTAAGTGAGGTATTGAAATCTCCCACTATTAATGTGCGGGGTTCAATGTATGATTTAAGCTTGAGCAACTTTTTTTTATGAGTGCCCTTGTATTTGGGGCATAGATATTCAGAATTGAGACATCATCTTGGTGGATTTCTCCTTTGATTAGTATGAAGTGTCTTTCTCCATGTCTTTTTATTAATTTCGGTTGGAAGTCTCTTTTAATAGATATTAGAAAAACTACTTGAGTCTGTTTGCTTAGAAAATCTTTTTCCAGCCCTTTACTCTGAAGTAATGTCTATCTTTGATGTGGAGGTATGTTTTTGTATGCAGAAGGATGATGGTCTTGTTTTCATATCCATTCTGTTAGTCTGTGTCTTTTTAATGGTGAATTGAACCCATCAATGTTAAAATATATTCAAAACCAATGATCATTTTTTACAGCCAACTTAGTTTAGCTGTAAATTTTTTATTTAATTTTATTTTTGTTTTTACTTATGCACTTTATATCCCTCTCACTGCCCCCTCTTGGTCGACATTTCACACAATCCTTCCCTATTCCTTCTCCCCTTTTCCTCTTAACAGTTGGGGCTCCCCTGTGTATACTCCCACCCTGAACCTGACATTTCAAGTCAATGTAAGGTTAGGCACTTCCTCTCGTGCTGAGGCCAGACAAGGCAGTCGGCTATTAGAACATATCCCTTGTACAGACAACTACTTTCAGGATAGCCCCCCATTCCAGTTATTCAGGACACACATGAAGGTCACACTGCACATCTTCTACATATGAGTGGAGAGGACTAGGCTCAACCTTTGTATCTTCTTTGGTTGGTAGATCAGACTCAGAGCTGCAGAGATCCAGGTTATTTGACTCTGCTGGTCTTCCTGTGGAGTTCCTATGCACTTTGAGACCCACAATATTTCCTCACTTTCTTCCATAAGAGTCCCCAAGATCCACCCACTGTTTGTCTGTTAGTAATACCAGTAATTGTTAATTCCTGTTATTCTGATGGTGAGGGGTGGGTGTGTGTGTGTGTGTGTGTGTGTGTGTGTGTGTGTGTGTGTGTGTGAGAGAGAGAGAGAGAGAGAGAGAGAGAGAGAGAGAGAGAGAGAGATTCCCTTCTTCAGTTTGTAATATTTATTTTCTGTGTTTTCCTGAGTGTATTTAACCTTTTTGGTTTGGAGTTTTCCTTCTAGTAGCTTCTGAGAATGGTTAAGATGAAAAGCTCAAGCAACAGCTCATGCTGGTGAGGATGTGGAACAAGGTGGATAGTTCTACATTACTGGTGGAAGTGCAAATTGGTAAGACTACTTGGCGAATCATTTTTGGCAGTTTCTCAGAAAACTGAGAATAGACCTAGCTAGAACACTCCTGCTCTTATACCCAAAAGAAGCTCTACCATAACACAATGACAGCTGCTCAACTATGCTCACAGCAGCTTTACTTGTAATTGTTAAAAGTTGGAAACA
This sequence comes from Rattus rattus, assembly GCF_011064425.1. Taxonomy (NCBI): domain Eukaryota; kingdom Metazoa; phylum Chordata; class Mammalia; order Rodentia; family Muridae; genus Rattus; species Rattus rattus. The sequence continues at coordinate 19,770,459 of NC_046161.1, read as the reverse complement.
ACCTAGATGTTTCACAAAAGAAGAATTGATAAAGAAAATGTGGTCATTTACACAATGGAGTATTACTCAGCCACTAAAAGAAATGACATCACGAGATTTGCAGGCGAATTAATGGAACTAGAAAAGATCATCCCGAGTGAAGTAACCGAGACACAGAAAGACAAGCATGGTATATACTTACTTATAAGCAGATGCTAACCATAAAGTACAGGATATCCATACCACAATCCACAGACCCAAAGGAGCTAAATAATGCAAGGGGGAATGCTTGGATCTCACTGAGAAGGGGAAATAATTTAGGCATAGGGGGTAGATTGAAGGAATAGGATCGGTTGGGGATAGTGTAGATATAGGAACGGGGGGGATGAGGTTGGGGATGGAAGAAAGGAGAGAATACTGAAAAAGCCAACTGGATTGGGGGTGGGCATCTCTGGGACAAACTAGAAATCTAAGATAATGAAAAACCCAAGGAAATCTATGACAATGACTCTAGCTATAACCCTTAGCAGTGGGGGACATGGAGTCTGAACCAGCCATCTCCTTGTAAGCAGGCAATATTTCCAATGGAGGGATTAGGACACCAATCCAGCTGCAAAACCTTAGAGACACAGTGGTCCTGCCTACAAGGTGTACAAGGTGTACAGGGATAAAAGACGGAACCGAAATTAAGGAAAGAGCTAACCAATGACTGGCCCAGCTCAAAGCCATGAGAATGCGTCCACCACTGACACTGTTATTAATATTCTGCTATACTTACAAATAAGAGTCTTGCATAACTGTCATCAGAGATGTTTCATCCAGCATTTGATGGAAACTGAGGCCGAGACTCAAAACCAAACATTAAATGGAGCTTGGGAATCCTGTGGAAGAGGGGTTCGAAGGATTGAAGGAGCCATACACATCAAGGACACTACAAGAAAACCCATAGAATCAACTACTTTGGGTCTATAGGAGCTCATAGAGATTGAACTCTATGCAGAGAGTATGCACGAGATGAATTTAAGCCTCTGGACATATGTAACAGTTGCACAGCTGGGTCTTCAGGTGGGACTCCCAAAGCAAGAGCAGGTGCTGTCTCTGAATACATTGCCTGCCTTCGCATCTCTTTCCCCTAACTGGGCTGCCTTGTCTAGCTAGTCTCAATGGAAGATGCTCCTAGGTTTGCTGCAATTTCATAGGCCTAGCTGGTTGATATCCATGGGAGTCCTCCTCTTATCTAAGGAGAAGAGGATGAGTGTTAGGGGGAATGGGCAAAAGGACTTGGAGAAAGGAACTGGGCGGAGAAAAGTAACTGGAGAATGTGTATGTTCCCTAAAGCTAGGAAGTATTGAAAAGCACCTGAGAACCCAATCTACCATACAATCAAAACTAACAAGATGGAGTTGTGTTAATCCCCTAGGGTGATCTAGCAAATTAACCACCATGTGGCAGCCTTAGCATTCAGGAAAGCAGCATCTCGGAGAAAGGCAGAGCCCTGCTTTTCCTGTCTTTGAGGACAACCACCATTTTCCTCCTCTCATATCTGGTGTACTTTGCCTTGACTCCCCAACTGCACCACTCTGATCTCTGCCTCTGTGTCCTGGTCCAATTTCCTTCTTCCTATGAAGACATCATGAATAATCCATCCCAAATACCTCTCAGATTTGATTGCTTCCTCAAGTATCCTGTTTTTAAATATGGACTCACATTAACAGGGTGTTATAGGTTTGGACTACAATGTAAAGTCTTTATAACATGGGAAAGAGACACAGAGACAGAGACAGAGGGAAAAGAGATAGCATGTTTTTATCTGCTTAACCATCTCTCTAGGCCTGACATAGTATTTTGAAGATAAAATTCAACTCAAAAACAGAAGGTAACGTAAAGTTTAAGGGAAAGTAGAGATGTGGATGAACGAAAATGTCCCTGGCTGGGACAAGACACTAATAGCAGTGCGATGGGCTGAGTCCTTTCGAGTCACATCATTATCATAATTTATCAAGAGGCAGTAAAGATCACATGTGTCACTAAATCATTCTGCCTGTGTTTGCAAAGAATAATATGTCCAGTGAGCCCTACATGATTGTTTATGTCCTTGTTTCCTATACCTGACTTCCTAACCAGATCTTTTACTTTTTAAAAATTTACTTACAATGGCTAACATCTCAAGTGTACAAATTAACATGGCTCTCTGTGATGCCTCCATACAAGTGTGAACATATGCGGTTTATGCCTACTCACCCTTTCCTATATATTTTCTATCACCCTGCCCACATCCCTCCATCCCTACCAACTTTTACCAGTCCCACTTACACTTTCTAATCGTGGTAAAGTTTCTTGTTTAGTTGTTGATAGTGGTGGTGTTGCTTGCTTGCTTGTTCGTTTGTTTCTGCAAAAAGCGTGTAATATTTGTCTTTCTTTTGAGTCTGGCTTATTTGCTTGTTATTATATCTTCTAGTTCCATCTATTTGGTCATAAATGGCAGTATATCACTTTCCATGATTGAATGATGTTTGTGTGTTTACATGTGTGTGGATATATTTTTCTCCATTCATAAGCACCACTGCTAATGCTATTGTGGGTGTTGTGACACAATACACAAGTGAGCAAGCAGGTGCAGATGCTTCTTATCCTTGAAGTTTAACCTAAGTGTGCAAAACCATATGAAAGTACTATTTTATCTTCGTGAGGACTTTCCATACTGTTTTCTGAAGTGGTTATATTAATAAACAGTCCCACCAATGCTGGAGAAGAGTTTCCTTTGCCCAACGCATCTTTTCCAGAATTTACTATATTTTGGATTTTTGATAGCAGTCATTTCAGCTGGGCGACATGTTATGTCACTGCAGTTGCGATTTGCATTTCCCTGTAGATAATGATGTTGAAGAGCTTCATTAATGAACTTCCTGGCAATTTTGTATTTCTTTTTGAAAATCACCCACAGGCCCTCTTAAATGGTATTAATGTAGATAGGGCCTGGGCATTGCTATTTTTTAAGCCACCCTATCCTCAAATTACCAATTGCGTCTACCCATGACAGAGAAGCTTTATGGATGGGATGAATCTTCTCACTGAGAACATCTGTTTAAGCTAAATAACAGATAAATAATAGCTCTTAATTCAAAATCAGTGGGAAATTGTTAAAACAATTAAGAGTTGAACCAAACAAGAATCTGAGCTGTGCATGGAGGCTGGCAGCTGAGAATTTGGTGGAATTTGCTTGGATTTGGTGCATTTGTTCTGCTTTCCTCGTTTGTGTTTATTTACCAAGTCTACTACCTGGGGGAGGAGCTACCTAATTCACGTCATAGGGCACAGGCAGCAAATCAAAATAACTTTGCTAAGCCCCTAGTCACCTTTGGGTTGCAAGTCATGGGAGTATCAATATGACAAGGACTTCTGCGACTTTGATCTTGGAAAATAAAAAGGCACAAAGCATGAATCCCAAGTGTTCCCTGTGTCTTCTTAAAGCATAGCCAGAGGGCTGGGGCAAGGTGAAGATGAATCCACCGGAGGGGTACCAGGTGCTCAAATACCGAGACAATGGGAGACATTTCTCACTCAAATCCCACAATGTGTACAATTGCTATCTAATAAGGAAGAAAGAATGCAAGGCAAGACAGATGTAAGAAAATGTTAGGATATTGTGAAATTTACAAAAAATATACAAATCCTCAGATTCAACAATGCTTTTAAATGCAAGCAATAAAAATACAAAGAAAAGCCAATCTCCTTACCTCACAGTAGCACTGCCAAATTCAAAGAAGAAAGCTGAAAACCAGCTGGATATGAGCCCACGTGACCTACCTTGGATAATGGAAAGACTGATGCTCAGGCTATTTTAAATAACTTTGTAAGTTCTTTGATAATTTCATACCATGTATTTTGGTCATAGTCACACCACATGACACCCCCCACTTCCTCCTCAGATTTACTCACCATCTCTCCACCCCCTCCCAACTTCAGGTCCCTCATTTTTGTTTTTATGACCACCAAATCCACTTTCTGCTGCCCATGTATTCATAGGTGTGAAGATATCCACAGGACCTGCTCTAGGCTGCACTGTTAGAGAACTAGCTCTCTCTCTCCCAGAAGCTATCCAGTCTCCACACCTCCTCCTCAATAAGGGACTCATACGGCCCTCTCCTCTCTGTGCTGTAATGTGGACTGACTTGATCCTGTCCAGGCAACCATAGCAGCTATGAGATACTTTCAACAGGAACAACAGGTTCTAAAGACAAGAGGACAACAGCTTTACATATGAAAGGAAAGTTTATTTATTCAACAAAAAAATAAGGAATCCATCGTCATACAATTTTTACAAATGAAACAGAAGAGAGAACTTACCAGGACCTTCCGTGCCTCACTTCCTCTCTCGGTCTCATCTGAAGCCAAGGCTGCTCTCAGACTCGTGACAGTCTTGTCTCAGCTGCTTCAGTGCTGGGATTTCAAGTGTAAGCCACCATGCTTAGATAGCCACGTGGACAATTTTTTTTTAAATGGGCAGTTTTGTGAATTTTCTCTTTGTCATTTGAATATATCCATCTTATTACAATTTTTCTAGATTTGCCTTTATTTTTATTTATACTGATTGGGCATTAAATCAGTATTGAGTCTGTGGACTTATAATTTTTTGTAAATTCAGAGAAAGGATACAGACAGAGTATTAAAGTCACTTAATTAACACTATACAGTATAGTTTTATGGCAAGAATGAATTTTAGCAATAAAGGACATATTCATAACAATAAAGACTTCAGATGACGATTATTATTTAAATTTGTGTGCAGCTATGAAGGCAGCAATGGTATGAAGTATAAACAAGTTAGATTGTGTTCTTATTCTTACAGCACACAAAGAAATCTCAGCCTCATGATGAGGTGATGTGCTTCCCCAGGAGACACTGTGGGATATTTGCTGGGGGCCAGTCACTTTCTTTGTTTTGATATCAGCGATAGGTAGGGTCACCTTACAAATATCTATGTGTATGTGCAGGCAAATTTCCTATTCCTGACTGAGTATGCAGTGTGCCCATGTCTCAATTCAAAGACAATGAAAACTACGAAGACACCCTCGCATGGCTCAGGGTGGAGACTAAGCCAGCTCTGTGACATTGATGCTTGTGCTCAGCCTCTGGTTATTGGTCTCCATCCCCAGCCATAATAACTACAGCTTTGTCAATTCAAGATGTTTCAGACCCCTTGTTACATTAGTGGAGATGGAGGATGTCTTAGTTAGGGTTTCCATTGCTGTGAAGAGACAGCATGACCAAGGAAAATTTTATAAAGGAAACATGTAATGGAGCTGCCTTACAGTTCCAAAGGTTTAGCCCATTATTATCATTTGTAGGAAGCATAGAATCATGCAGATGGACTTTGTGCTGGAGAAGTCAAGAGTTCTATATCTTATTCCAAAAGCAGACAAGAGAGGATTGTCTTCTAGGAAAGGAGGAGGAGGAGGAGGAGGAGGAGGAGGAGGAGGAGGAGGAGGAGGAGGAGGAGGAGGAGGTTCTCAAAACCCAGCCTCAGAGTGGTACACTTCCTCCAACTAGGCCGTACCTACTCCAACAAGGCCACTCCCTAGGCCAAGCATATTCAAGTCACCTCAGTGTGTCAGCCCAAAGTATTTATATTCTTTACACCATGATAAATTGTGTGGTGCTTTAGAAATTTGAAATGCTGCCTATCAGGCTACAAGAACAAAGGAGTGGAATTGACAGTGTGCAAACAGTGGAAACATCCAAAGACAAGAGGAAAAGACAGGAAATACAGAAACGATTTCTTAAAGAATTAGTCTCCCCAGCATCACCTCAAACAAACAAAACAAAGCAAAAACAAGAGTGCATCTTCCAGGCCTTGTTGAAGGATGACATTTCAACAATGTTCATGTTTAAAGCAGTTTGGGGAGTGGATGGACCTCTAGGCTCTATCACTGAATAACCCCGAGATCCTGAGCAAATTGCCTTGTCTTTATGTGTCATGGCTTCTGAGCTTGTTACACTAACACAAGTAGAAATAACCAACACAGAATGGTTTCCACATGCCAGGACTCTGCTTCTCTCTCTGGTTCTCTTCCCCCTCAGCTCTGCTTTATGTGTTTTTAACCTTACTTCGGGTCCTCAGAAGCTGCCTTTTCTTCCAGAAGTGTTCTTGACTTCCCAGGCAGTTAGGTCAACTACAGCTTACCTCTGTGGAGTATTTGCTACACTATCAAACAAGGAATCTGTTCTTTCTCTCAGGCTGCTCTTTCTTTCAGAGACTGAAACTCTCCTCAACCATCATAGGAGATTAGCGGTACTACCCAGAGCCCTGTGTTGAGAAGGATCCTGAGGTTATGCCTAGCGCACCCGGGAGTTGTCCAAAGCAAACTTCTGACTCGGGTTTGCCAGAGCCTGGCTCATTCTGAATACAGAGTAGCTATTCAATATTTATATGAATGAATGCTGGGCTAATAATGTCAGCTGCAGCAAAGAAAGCAAACTTGGTGATATTGACTTCAGGTATCTGCTGCTCTTTAGCTGGCTTGAAACTCTTCAAAGGCACATCTAATTTATCGTAGTATTAGAGTGTCTTCAGTATCTCACTTAGTGTGTGGAGAATAGACTACTAAGTAATGGTTGAGGGAAGTAATTTTAGCTTAAAGGCTATGTTGATATTTGGAAATATGGAAAATAAAGGCAGCCACTCACAATTCCCTCTGATGTCTAGTGAGCTAAATGGAATAGTGGGGGAAGTAATATTTAATGTGGCTGAAGATGGTTGTCTTCTGGTCCCTGTATTGGGACATAGTAACAGGTTCATATGAGGATTACAAGGAAAAGGAAGGTGGCAGCTATGTAATGTAGCTAAGAAACTGTGGACCAAAACTTCCTTGTGCTGTCTTTTTAAGTCTCAAGTAAGGTCATGTTCTGGATATGTGTTCATAGAAATATAGAAATTCAGAAGCATTTCCTCAAAATTGAAACATTTCCTATTGGATAGAGGAAGAAGACAAGATGATAAAGTGAAGGAAACTCACAAGCCTCTGAAAGCTCCTAAAACTTACAAGATTCAACCCCACCCCCAACCCCACCCCCACAGTAAAAATTTCATGGAGGGAGGAAACTCGCTCCATGTGTCTCTTTGCTTGTAATTCATTCAGATACCTCTAGGGATACAGCCCTCATGAGTCATCAGCCATGCTAATGTGGGTTTTTCGGTTACGTAGCTGTTTGTGAGTTATCTTGCTCAATATACTAAGTAAGATACCACTTATCTATATTCCTTATGTATACTCTTGGAGGCAATACTAATAACTCATTAGTTCATTAAGCTAAAGTTAGGTGGAAGTATTTCTTAGGTCTGTCACTAGTGTGTTGGATCTAAGGTAAATACATGTCTGTTTATGTCTTCCCAGGGGAAAAAAAATCAAACTGTACCAGGCTTTATCCAGAAAATAAAGTAAGCACCAATGACATTATTCCATGCATAAAAGGACTTGCCACCACTCCCGACAACCTGAGATCAACCTCTGGGGCCCAGGGTAGAAGGAGAGAACTAACTCTGACAATTTGTCCTCTGACCTACATACTGAATGCTGGGCCATGCTAGAATCCAGATATATACATAGACAAACAAACTAAAAAGTAGACTAATTGGGTCCTCTTGATTGAGGAGTTACTTATTTCAATGAACTTCAAAACTCTTTTTTCTAAGTTGCTATTTGGTTAGGAAAAGGAGTTGAGTCCAAAAAGTCATAAACAGCTAGACATATATTTCTGTGTTTTCTATGAAACCAAGGCCAACGGGGCGGCCTCCCCTCAAGATGCCAGCCCCCCCAGCCTGTCTTAGCAGCTGACTTTGCATTCTAGTCCTTAGGAGGCACCAGAAATACTCAACAGAAAGACGAACAGCCCAAAGAAAAAATGACAAAGGGTTCTGGTTGTTATAGCAATGAACACACAAGCAACACTGAGAGCAGGAGCATAGTTCCAGTCCCAGGTTCATCAGATCGGACTGGAGGAGGTGTGAGCTCTTGTGGAGGCTCAACTGCCAAGCTGCTAAAAACAGAAGCTCCTCACACATGCAGGCATTGCGAGTTTTGCTCTTTATGTTATTTAAAAATGAAAGTGAAGTGTGACTTTTTGTATCTTAATTGACCTACATTTGAATGAATTCTCTTTAAACCAAACTTCCAACATTTAAGATCCTCTACCTATTGCAAAACCAAAGATATCTTGGGAAAGGCAAGGGTTTGCTTCATTCCAATCTCACTCTGGACTCTGTATGTGGAATTTGGGGCAGAGTTCGGGGCGGGGGTGTCCCACAACAAAGGAAGTATCCTGCATTTGTCTATCTAGAGCAGTCACCACTGGCCACATGTGATGACTAAGATTGGAGCAGTGGACAGTGTGGCATTACCTGATGCTTCCCTCCAGAAGAAGGTTTATAACTCAGCCAAGCACACTTTCTCCTTTCTGTACAACACATATTTTAACTTCAACTTTGCCTATTTTTCAGGCTGAGTCCAAGATACCTCTTCTAGACTTTGATGTTAGAACCTATGCCTGATGAAGAGAAACTACATGAACAGTCTTCTTTGCAAAATTCATCTTGCTTGAAAGTATAAATGGACATAGAGGAAGGAAGCAAGCAGGGAACATAGAGGTTTGAAGAATGAAAAATATACTGTGTGATTGCCTGTGTGTGTGTGTGTGTACATATGTGTGTATGCGTGTGTGTGTGTGTATATGAGAGAGAATGCCATGCTGAAACATGTTACCTGCTATGCTAATTAATATTAATTAAAATATAATTCAACATAAAATAATGAAAAATAAATGTTTATCTACAATGTTTGGGTACATAGTACCTAATTCTTTAAGGTCTTCTGTGTTTTAAGGAGTTTCCCTGACTTCCATCACTGTCCCCACTTAGAGGTAGTCAGTCTCTTATTTTGTTGTGGTCATAATCCTTTATCTACACTATGATTTTAAAAAACCCCTTCCATATCGTGAGTAACTCTAAGTAGCCCTGAGAGAGGTCTCATCCAAGTTCCTCATTTGACAGGAGGAGAGAGACTCAAAGATGCATAAAAAAAATGATTGAGGTCATCATTCATGGGGAGTGAGCCCAGCTCTTCTGGGAGGTTATCTTCCTTAATTGAATTCTCTCCCCCACACTCAAGGTCCATCTGGAAGCCCCCTTCCATGCACACCCATCTTTATGGCTCTTGTAACACTGATAACCGTCTGCACAACTGCTTAATCGCTCACTGTGACATTTCATGTAGCAAAGGGTCATGTACTGTTAAATGCTGATCCATTTTTTCACTCAAATGAAGAAGTAGGAGAGGAAATACCATCCTTTTAATTGTCCTCCTACATGGTGTCACAGCTCAATAATCTTGTTAAAATATAAAAATGACAGAGTTAGAAGCTGGGAGTTTATCACAGTGGTAGAGCAATTAGCTGGTATTTGCAAAGACCTGGGCTCAATCCCAGGTACCAATGGAATAAAAGGAAGAGCATTGTGAACTCAGGAGGTTATCCCATCAATTATTCTCTTTTCAGATGAACTTAGAGAGGAGAAAACTTTGCATAAATTTCCTTTGGCTTAAACCTGATGTTGCTAGACCATGAGCAAGCATGGTTTAAAATTTTTAAATGCATGGTCTGTATTTCCAACATATCCATCAGTAAAATCGAATTCAGCAGCATTTATTAAAATCCAAGGACCTCAGACCATAGTTTAAAGGACAATACTTGCAAGCCCCAAAAGAGATTGAGATTAATATGACAGAATGTGATTTAATTCAAATATTTATTGAATGTTCACTGTGAGCTCAGAGATGTGTATCTCAGAACTATTCAAGGTCTGCAGCTCTTAAAGGTCATTTACCAGCGTGGTGAGAATCAAATCATCATTCTTAGTAGAAATTAGCAAGGACGACGGGGAGGAGGGGGGAGCAACATACCCCAGGGATCAGCAACAACAGTGTGGATGTGAAAAGCGTTGCATCTTAGGGTACTGTGAGCACAGCAGTTCTTCTTCCAGTGAATGGTAGAAAGCTTCTTTCTCTTGACTTAGGACCAACTAGACCCTGACCAGGTACACTAGCTGTCAAGTGTTGTCCAAGAAATGGGTAAATAATCTAAAGTGTAATATAGTAGAGTGAAGGATATATGGAGGTGCACCAGGGAATATCTACAGTATCCCAAGAGTGAACTGGTGTGTGATCTGATTCTGCAGGTTCGGTAGTGATAAAGAACAACTCATCATTCAACTTGGGGCATAACAGGCAGAATGACTTAAAAACGTGTTGTGTTTTATGTAGTGCTATAGCTGTCCCTATAGCCCTTGTGTGTTAGACACTTGATCTCCGTGAGACATGTTAAGAGAAGACCAAGTGAAACAACCTGAGACTTTGAGGGACATACACTTGAAACAACTGCGGTCCAGTTCCTCCCAGGCTCTTTCTTCTCATGTATAATTTCTTCCTCCTTAATACAAATTCTCACCTGTGAATCCATCTACCAAGAGGTCCTTATCAGAGATGACAGTGGGTCCTTAATTTGAAGAACGATGAGCTAAAGGTACCTATTTTACTTATAAAGTTAGCATGTCTCAGGGATTTCATTATAGCATTGGAAAAGTGGACTAATATTCATATAAAAGGGTTTATTTAAAACCTTTTAAGATATTGTTTTAATTGGCATATATTTGTTATGTACTCAGTTTTCATTAAAACCAGTTTATGGAAGCATATAATATACTCTGAGACACAACCCATTCCATCCACTCTCCTTTTTCACACCTTCCAGATTGTTCTCTTTATTTCCTTAGACAGTTCCTCTTCTAGCTTCATGTCAAATATGCATTCATGCTTTAATTATTTACAGAATTCTAGAACCCATTACCAGGCATGGGAAATTTTGCTTCAAGTTGTTCAAGAGACTCCATAAACAGCATAGGCTATTGTTGGTGCCTTTAGTTGTCTCCAGAATATGAATGCCAGACTCTGTTATTAATGACACCATACACTTTGAATGCAGTACATGGGGATGTCGATCTGAAATGGTCCTAAAGCTTTATTCTTGGGGACTAGCTATTATGGTATCTGAAAGTATAAAGCAAGTTGCCTAGGGAAGAAAAATATCGGTATTCACAAGCAACTATAAATCCTGTGAACTCCAATGACCAGCATGGTAAGATATCCCCCAAGGGTATAATAGTGTTACTTTTGTCCTGGAGGTAACCAACACCCATCTAATTAAACTTAAAGCCTACTCAAAAGGAGGGAATTCATGCTTAGTACTTCAAATTTATCCAGTTACTAGAGATGTTAAGGTCATGGATCCTAAATAAATACGTATATAACAATTACAACTAATGAACAAGATCTCAGGAATGTGAGAAGTTGGGGAGGAGTTGGAGAAGAGAAAATTAAAATGATGTGAATATAGTGCTCGTGCATGAAATTCCCAAAGAAAAAATTTTTATTTAAAAATCTAGAATCTACATGTGATTTTTTTTCTAGATATCTTTAAGTTTTAAGGCAGAAATGAGTTTTTTTTTAAGTTTATAGGTTAGCAGAATGGAAGCGTTTTCTACTGACAAAGCAGGAATGGAAAGAAGAATTTAGGAGTCAGTGTGCTAAGAATAGGCCGTGCTGGGTGAAAGCAGATGGACTTTGAGATGAGATGCTGGATTTCAGAATATGCAATTAGAACTAGACTCAGGGGTCTGAATGAGAAGACCCCTGACTTTCGTGCCAAGAGAGACTACTTCATTTTTTCTCCTTACTGCCTGCTTATTATTCCTCACCAGGCGTAGTTTATGGGAGTCCCAGACAGCCCCACTGTGAAGCAGTTACACCGAGGCCTGTCTCCAGTCGTCTCTCGGTTGCCTTGTTTCAGGATTCATAGGTCATTCAAACTCAAATAATTCATCTTAAAATGGGGCTCGCTTTGAGCTAAGAACTAAGCCTTGGAAGAAAGTGTTGGTTTTTTCCACAGTCGCATCAAAGGGATAGTGAAGACTTGAGAAATGAGACCCAGGGAGGGAGCGTTTACTCTGTTCACTCTTGTGACTTGTTTGAATTCACATGAAGTCATTTGAGATCCCAGTACCTGTGCACCTGGGAAATGCATAGCCACCAACAGCAGTTCCACATCCTCCCCACTACATACACCTTTACCTCACCTCTCCCCACTACACATGTCCTCACCTCATTCCTCCCACCGCACACATCCTCATCCCAATCCTCCCTACCATACAAATCTTCTGCTCTGGCCTGGCTGAGCATCTAGGTGACTTTTTACTTTCTCTATGACAGGACTGGAAGGCTCCTTTGCCAGAAGAGAAGCTCTTTGCTGTTGCTTCACAACACCTCAGCCATGACACTGCAGTGCCAAATACAAAACACAGGCCTCTGGTGCTCTCCATAGAAGTAGCAATCCACTTCCTTCCCAGTCTGTGAAGCGAAGACCAATCAGGTCACCTAGTTCTCTCATGGTCCCGCAAATGAGAATGGTCTTCATGGCCTTGGCTGATCCCTCACTAGTAGCAACTTTTGTGTGTCCCAGTACTTCCTGCCATTCCTATCCACACTTGTAAGTGGTAAAAAGTCTACCTTAGTATTTCTTGGGCTATAATTAAAGACTGGGTCCCCATGAAAAGTTCGTGTCACCTCAGCTCAAAGCTCTTTTAGCTGGATCTCTTTCCCAGGACCTCAGAAGACATCTGGGGCAAAAGCTCCACTCAAGTGTGAGAACCGTGTGTTTGGTGTCCAATCCTACCATTGTCCCCAGTGAAGTTCTCCCCCAGCTTAAAGCCATGCCACAGTACAGCACAAGGTATGTCACTGAGACTAAACTATGTATGTTTTAGTGATTCTTCTCCACAGCGCTAACAGCTTATATGTCAACTGTCATCATCTCTATGCAAAGCACATGAGCTCTGTCTTTGAAAATAACGAATGTAGGCCCATTTCCCTCCTCATGCAGTGTGGCAGGATTCTGGGCTTAGTCACACATGACCAAGCCCTTGCTACATAATAGTTAGAAGAATAACAAAAATCATGAGTTCCACAAAGTGAACATTTTCTTTCTCTAACAAGGACCATGTGTTTAAGAGATGCACCCAGCAATCAGAAAGAACTGTTTGCCTGACGTTAATTGCTTAATCTTATATGAAACATACCCCATTTTCTCTGACATCTCTGATGGGAGCCCTGAGTTAGTTTAGGATAATCAGTTTCAAAATAAATAGTCAACCATAATTTGTTCTCCCGGTTGAGCCCTGAGTTTCCTGCTCAAGTCCTGCAGTCATTTCCCAGTGATTTGCAAGAGACAAAACCTTGCTGCTTTGATAACCACGCTGATGAGTTCAAGCTGGGCTTCGAGTGAGTGAGCAGGATACCGATTCCAAAACACTTTCTGATAGATTGATAGGTCCAATTTTTTTTTATGCTGCCAGTAAAATAATAGCTTGGAAGAGAGCAACGGGAAAATAAATCAAAACTGTAAGCTGTAAAAATAAGCTGGACTGCATCTTAAGTGTGTCTGATTTGGCTGATAATCTTTCAGGAAGTGCGTCAAAATGTCACTGGGGTGGTTCTGATTTTTTCCCGGACGCAGTGTGAATGGTAAGAAATGGAACAACACCCAAATACCAAGGAACAAAAAGTGTAATTCACATATCGTCACTTGATGCCAATTGAAAACAGAAAGTTCTCTCCCAAATTGTTCCAGCAATTTTCCATACTCTACGGCCTGTCTAGGTAAAAAAAAAAAAAAAAGGTTGTTCCGTGCTCAGAATTTAAATCACAGTGAGACTTCTGAATGCTTATTTTTGGTTAAAAGGTCACAGCTTTAATCTTATTCAGAGAAGCTGCAACAAGAAATAGGAAGGTGGCAATCATAGCCGTAGAAAAAGGAATAAAGAAGACCCCAACTACTCCCAAGAGAGCGGGCGTGAGTTCGCACCACTGTCCTTGGACGAGTTATGGTGCGAAAATGAAGTGTAAATACTCCTGCTGTTGGGGGCGTGGGGTGAAGTAGAGTACATCCGTAGCCGCTTTGAATCGTGACATTTGCAATCCTGTAAAGTCATAGTTATCCCTGACATCTCTGCAAGATTCATTACACACTCCACAAAATTTATCAGGCAACGGATTTGGTTCCAAGCCTGTCACGCTCATCCACAGCATTCCCTGATAGATGCAAGACCAAGTCAAAGCCTCCTTGCACAGCTTTAGGGATCATTCGCCATCTGCCACTATTTTTCCAGCCTTATCTTTCTTGGCTCCTCTCTACCGCTATTACATAAACCCTCTCTACACTTTATGTAATGAGATTGTAGTTTCCTAATCAAGTAATGCTAATTCCCCCGTGAATATGCTCTCCAATGTGGCTCTTTCTGCTTGGAAATACCATCTACCCTGCAGTCGCTGTGCCAGAACAAGGCTGAATTTTCCAACACCCTGGCAGTTTCTCCCAACAGACCTTGTCAAGATTCCCTTTGCAGAGTTCAGTCAAGCGGAACTATCTCCCTCTACTGGACTGGCCCTAGCACTGCATATTTAATTAGGCTTACACAGTGACGCTCTCCCTGCTGATTGTTTGGAACCTAGACTTGTCCCCTGGACGTTGGCTGGGGCTTTAGATCTGTGGGGAGTCAGAATGCACCTCTTTGTAGCTAAATGAAGCTGCCGCTTAAGCCAAAAAGAAAATGAAGCCGTCAGGCAAACACTTTCATCATGGTGCAGCAGGCTTAAAGAGGCAGAATGGGAGAGTTCATTAAAGTGTAATTCATTAGTGGGAAATTCCAAGTGATAGGAGAGGCCAAAGGCACAATCTTCAGCGTCTCTGCTGTCGCTCATCATAACTGTAAGCACAGATACGTCCTGGGGGCTTCAGCAAATACCTGGCGTCAGACTGTAGATTCTAGTGAAGCTACCCATTAGGCGGCTATAATTTCATCCAAAGCTATATTTTTAACACTGACTCAATGTGCATATTGATTCTCTTTCCATGTTGTTTCCCTGAACCAGGTCACTCCCAGTGGTCACAATGCCTGTCTCGATGTTCGTCTGGTTAGAATCCCAAAAGTCCTCAGATCCTGACTCTTTCAAAAATGATGTGAAGCCGTGTCTGTTACCGTAATACTTAAACACGAAAAATTTCATTTCCTTCATAATGTTGCATGGCTGTCTTTCATCTTCTGAAATAGGGGGGTAACTCTGTTGGAACTGGAGCCGACTGGCCAAGTCTAATATTAAAACTCCAGAGGAGTTTTCTGTAAGTCTCCAGAAGATGAACATGACAGGGATGGGAGCCAAGACCCTCTGCTCACTTCTGGCTCTGTCTCAATTCCCCGAGAAACTAGAGCAGGCACCGTTTCAACATTATGATGTAATGTGCACGTCAGTAAAGACAATTATTTGTGGCAGCCCAATATTCTGCGTATCTCACAGTGCCTGAAACATCCATGCGAAAGCCTTGCCGGCCACTGTGGGCAACCCCAGAGGAAGGAGTAACAGCGCTCTGATGAATCGCAGTGTTTCACTACATAAGGGAATTTAGGCTTCCTTTTAGCACAGTTTTTCACGAGCGTTGATGTCTCGAATTTGCCAGTGGTGTAATCTCTGCCTGAGTATAAACTCTCATAACTGTCCTTGTGTTTATAAAGACTCATAACCAGAATAGAGTTCACTTTGAATATTAAAAATTAGATTAGAACATTGACTTTTTGAATCATTTTATTGTCTTACTATTTGTCCAATTTTTTGTTTGAAAAGTATTGTCAGCAAACCAAATGATCAAGGCAACTTAGGGGTGTGGCATATGAACAGAATTGAGGAAAGAATTCAGTGAAATTCATCTGTAATTGCATTAAATTTAAACCTTACTGCCCACTACAAATGCTACCTTTTAAAAATCTCAGACATAATAGAAAATGGTTACAGAAGGAACCAAGTATGCTGGTCACCAAAGATAAAGGCAAACAGCTAGGTGGGAACTAGCTGTCGACCTGGGAAGTAAAATCACGGAAGGTCACCTTTCATCTGAGAGCCTGGAAGACTCATCCTTTGTCCATTGAAAGACAGTTTTGAAATGTTGCAAATGCCCCTTATCCTGCTTTATTTTTTTTTATCTTTATTAACTTGAGTATTTCTTATTTACATTTTGATTGTTATTCCCCTTCCCAGTTTCCAGGCCAACATCCCCCTAACTCCCCCCTCCCCTTCTAGATGGGCTTCCCCTCCCAATCCTCCCCCTTACCACCCTCCCCCAACAATCATTTTCACTAGGTGTTCAGTCTTGGCAGGACCAAGGGCTTCCCCTTCCACTGGTGCTCTTACTAGGCTATTCATTGCTACCTATGAGGTTGGAGCCCAGGGTCAGTCCATGTATAGTCTTTAGGTAGTGGCTTAGTCCCTGGAAGCTCTGATTGGTTGGCACTGTTGTTCCTATGGGGTCTCGAGCCCCTTCAAGCTCTTCCAGTCCTTTCTCTGAAACCTTCAACAGGGTTCCCGTTCTCAGTTCAGTGGTTTGCTAATGGCATTCACCTATGTATTTGCTGTATTCTGGCTGTGTCTCTCAGGAGAGATCTACATCCGGATCCTGTCAGCCTGCACTTCTTTGCTTCATCCATCTTATCTAGTTTGGTGGCTGTATATGTATGGGCCACATGTGGGGCAGGCTCTGAATGGCTGTTCCTTCTGCCTCTGTTCTAAACTTTGCCTCCCTGTTCCCTGCCAAGGGTATTCTTGTTCCCCTTTTAAAGAAGGAGTGAAGCATTCGCATTTTGGTCATCCTTCTTGAGTTTCATGTGTTCTGTGTATCTAGCCTAGATAGGCTAATAGGTTCTGTGTATTTGGGCTAATAGCCACTTATCAATGAGTGCATACCATGTGTGTTTCTCTGTGATTGGGTTACCTCACTCAGGATGATATTTTCCAGTTCCATCCATTTGCCTACGAATTTCATAAAGTCATTGTTTTTGATAGCTGAGTAATATTCCATTGTGTAGATGTACCATATTTTCTGTATCCATTCCTCTGTTGAAGGGCATCTGGGTTCTTTCCAGCTTCTGGCTATTATAAATAAGGCTGCTATGAACATAGTGGAGCATGTGTCTTTTTTTATATGTTGGGGCATCTTTTGGGTATATGCCCAAGAGAGGTATAACTGGATCCTCAGGTAGTTCAATGTCCAATTTTCTGAGGAACCTCCAGACTGATTTCCAGAATGGTTGTACCAGTCTGCAATCCCACCAACAATGGATGAGTGTTTCTCTTTCTCCACATCCTCGCCAGCATTTGCTGTCACCTGAGTTTTTGATCTTAGTCATTATCACTGGTGTGAGGTGAAATCTCAGGGTTGTTTTGATTTGCATTTCCCTTATGACTAAAGATGTTGAACATTTCTTTAGGTGTTTCTCAGCCATTCGGCATTCCTCAGCTATGAATTCTTTGTTTAGCTTGAACCCCATTTTTTAATAGGGTTATTTGTCTCCCTGCGGTCTAACTTCTTGAGTTCTTTGTACATTTTGGATATAAGGCCTCTATCTGTTGTAGGATTGGTAAAGATCTTTTCCCAATCTGTTGGTTGTCGTTTTGTCCTAACAACAGTGTCCTTTGCCTTACAGAAGCTTTGCAGTTTTATGAGATCCTATTTGTCAATTCTTGATCTTAGAGCATTAGCCATTGGTGTTTTGTTTAGGAAATCCTGCTTTATTTTTAGATGACATTTGCACTTAAGTAATTCAAATTATAGCACATGTCCAGCAAACACCAAATCCTGTCACCAGGGTGTTCACATTCTGCAATGGCCTCTTCCTTACTAAGTCATGGGTGTAGACTCTCTTTTTCCCCATCAGAAAGCATGGCTCTGTCATTCAAAAACATGAGCTGAATAGGCCAATGGCCGTTCTCTTTTTCCATCCCTTATGCCAGAGGACAGTCTGGAAGTCCTCAATCTAATACTGCAAGGAATTAATACTGTATGATTCTACACCTATATCATACCAGGAGAAATTATCAAGAAATGTGGTGCCTAATTCATCTTTCTATTTTGTATGTGTGACCACTGTTCTACTTCTATATCATTTGGAACAGATCTTGTCCCATTGTTCTGAATTGATCTTTCACTCACCTCCGACTTGGTATGACAGGAGTGAAATGGCATTGATCCTAGTAGCTGATATTTTTACTGCATTTGTTAGCAACAGTATGAGAGTCAGCATTGGAGGATAATTAAACATTCAGAAGAGTGAGAAACAGAACCGACTTCTCAGCCTGGGTCCTTTTAACTTGTGTCTTAGCGATTGGACCCTACATTTATGGCTATTGATGAAAAATGTGTTTGTACTAATACTTTCTTCTTGTTGCTTTCTTCATGAATGGTTGCATATTTTACTTAATGATTATTGAAAAATGGAATAATGACTTTAGGTCAAAAAAACTTAAAAAATACTTTTTACACTTCTATATGATTATTGGACTAAGCCACTACCTAAAAAACATGGAGACCCTGGACTTATGAATATCCTGTAAGAGAGTCCTTTAAGTGACCCCCCAGTGAAAATTGTTTGGGAGGCGGCAATGGGGGGGGGGGGAGGGGAACACCCAAGGGGATGTTTGCCGGAAAAAAATACTTTGAAATGTATTTCTAAAACTCAATCAAAAAAATACTTTCTAAAACTCAATGGAGTCAGATTTACTTATCTAATGATAGGTTAAATTATTCATTTAGTCTCACAGTTCATTTTTGGAAGTAGCAACCATGGGGAGTTACAAAATGGTACCCTGAGTTTGTCTGTTTTGTTTTTATTTGTTAGTTTGTTGAAGTAGTGGTGTCATATGTAGCCTAGGCTAGTCATCTTAGCTTAGGCTAGCCTCCATCTTGCCATTTTCTTGCCACAGATTCCTGAGTATGCGGACTGAATACTTGCACCTAGAAAAAAGTAAATTTGCATATCAGTTTGTCTGCAAAAATTCCTGGCTGACTGTCTAATACTGAATCAATAGCTGTTGTCAGGGTGAAGCTTATGCCGTTAGCAGCATTGATGATGGGACAGTCATATGAGTGGTCTTTGATGCTCCCATGAACTGCCCTTAAAAGAGTGAAAATCCAAAAGGCAGAAACTATTAAAATTAATGATGCATCAACAAATTTGCTTTTGTATAACATATCACCTTAATTTCCAGCGCCACCTAAGCCTAGCCAAGCTTCAGTTGGACTCATTCTCAGATGCTTCGTTTCTAAATTAGTCTTAATTGGTCAAATAAATTTGTAGCCAATGCTTGATGGCAACTGATGATGTAGCTCCTTGGACATCCTCTAAGGTAATCTAACTTTTTTTGTTGTTGAAAGTATCTTTGTCAGTCAAAAACACAGACCACCTTGCCCCCATATGGATAGGAATAACAGCAAGAAAAAAGCTACAAGCAGAGAGAGTCTTGTGAGTAGGGAGGAAGGAGCACCATCCCACTATGGAGTTGGAAGGAGGCATGGAGAACAGCAAGTTACATCCAGGGCAACCTTCTCTCTCCAGGGGACCAACTGTCCCTGGAACAACAGAGCTGGAGCAGTTTCATCACTGCAGGTTTGGATAAACATGGCAACCAGCTTCCTTAGCTGTCATTGAGCACACTTTCCTTTCCTAGGAAATGTCTACATTATGATGCAAGGGCCATCATCACAATTTATATTAAGAGTAACTGATAGAAATGACTTTGCATGCAAACCAAACCTTTCAAAGTCAGTTAGGGGCACAAAGACTTCCTGACTGACCCACACATTTGAATATTCATTGGCTTCCCCTAATTACGTGTGTTATATGCTGACTTAATTAACAGCACATAAATTTAAAAGGGTAGTAGCCTGTGCTAGATCTTTGAGATGTATCATCGGATAATGTTGTTTCAAACTCAGGACAAGCTGTTTTGGTACCTACATAATATGTCAAAGCAGTGGACCTGCCCTCCCAGTGTTCCCAGCATCCCTGACTCCCCTACCTGTTAGAAGGTATGTCTGGGTGGTATATACCCCACCCTCTACCCTGAACTTCCCAGCCCAGAGGCTGGGCTGCCTTCCCCCAGAGGCTCTTTCCTGTATAATCCAGATGTTTTGTTTACCTGCCTTGTGGTCTCTCTTTTGCTCCATTTGTACCTTTGGCCGCTTGTCTGCTGTACTCCTTCCCCTCTCTCTCTTCACCTCCCCATCTCCCACATGATTCAGGCAAGATCAGGACCACCCTGGCCTCTCCCAGATGTGTCTGCCTCTGGCTCTGCTCTTCCATATATCTATAAACTTTCTCCTTCACCATATCAAGGAGCAGTCATGTCCTTCTGTTTCCTTCTTACTTCTTTTCTCATTCAGTTGATAGGTCCATGGCATACAGGCTGTCATTATCTACATATTGAATGATAAAAAGCCACAGAGAGATTAAGTAAGCTCTCCAACAATGCTTAAGAGGTGAGTGGCCAGTGTGGACTCCGGTTCCTTGGCTTGGCTTTAGAAGACTCACTATTAACTGTAGGGCCAGAGGGTCACTGACTGGGTAAAAAGTAACACTGTGAGTTCATGATATGCCATAAGAGAAAAATCCTCCCATAGCTCTCTTAGAATGTCCCTCTATGAATAGTTTGGCCAAAGCCTCTTCAAAGCTCATAGCCCTCATATATTTTACCCTGGCACATTCACACTATGACTGACCATGAGACAGAGAACACGAATTCCTCCCTTCCAGAAGTGCCATCCTTTCAATACCTACCAGAAAGTCATGAGCAAGCTGGCATCGCTGGCTGCCTGTCTTCCTCCATCAGTCTCCAGTTTCACAACGTTGAGTGCTGTGAATCTGTTGTGAATGAGCAAACCACTTTTTGCAACCCATGGCAACCAGACTTGCAGCATCTTTTACCACTCAGTCACACAAGAGATGTCCCTGGCCTCCTCCTCGCAGACAGTCCTTTATATCTCTCGAGCGCTTCTTACTATACTTCTGTATATCTAAGTTATCCACCCACAGCGTTTAAACAATAATTAGATTCCTTAAGCAATTTGTATGTTCCCCATCTGGATTTTGGACACTGTTATTTAATAAAGGTAGACAGGATGCTAAGAAACTGACAGTTGTTAAGCTTTAGTTTGCGTCAGGAATCCTAGGGGCCACCAATTAAGCTGGTAAGGCCAATTCAGCTAGTAAAATCCAACAGTGTTTGCACTTTTTAGGAGTCCGGTAGTTTCCATGATGGCAACAAAGATATTCAAGCAACTAACACTGTGTGTACAAATAATAAATTGTGATACAATGACTGAATTCAAATTAGTTTCATTCCATATCTATGTTCTGGCATTGACGGCATGCTTCCTGCTAATGAGGACTCCTAATGGGGGCTTCATTAAGATGCAGAGTCTCATGAAGAGGTTTGAACTAGGCCAGAGATTCTCTAGAGTTGACTGACTTTTAGGACAGAAGAGGATGCTGGTCTGTAGATATCACTCTGAATACCGTGCTCTCCTAAATGTTTGCTGTTTGTTTGTTTGTTTGTTTGTTTGTTTGTTTGTTTGTTTTAAATCACAGATTAGGAAAGGGCAATCCTTAGGCCCCTGCCTCCAAATTTGCCACAAATCTTATGCTGGAAGCACTGTGTACAGACTTGATCAAAACATGCAAGTTCAATTGTCTTCTCCCCAAGGGTGCTCCTAGGATCACCTGCAAAGAACACCGTGGAATGCTGTCTCAGTGCCATATCCTGAGTGGCACTCAAGATCTACTGAACCAAACTCGTAGCTGGGGTGGAGGGGCAGAGAAACTTCATGAATGACTATCTCCCTGGAACCTTCTAAGGCACATTCAACTGTGAGACCAGACACACATAACCTTCCGACTAGATGGGTAGGAAGGAAACTAATGATGATGGAAGCAATTTGGAAAAGCCCCACAAAGGAAGGAAGAGGAAATCTTTCTTGTGTAAGTGTCAAACATAAAATTAAAGCTGAAGGGCTGGGCCAAAACACTTGACAGGAGAAACCAAGGCTGAGATCTCAAGAAGGAGTCTATCTCTGTTCCTTGTAAGGAAAAAGTCACACAGCAATAAAATCTTATCATATCTTACACGTGAGCCCTTTGCATGCTGCTTTGGCATGTGTAGACAAGGAAAGCTCATACTGTAGCATGTCATCCTGTGTGTTAATACTCATGATACAATCACTCTTAACACATTGGCTCAGAATATATGCAAATACAAAACCTGACTCACTCCTGCTTCTCAAGTGAGCATGCTCAGCTCCAGCCAGGAGTTACGTCAGGCCAACCTCAGATCTCCATCTTCATGACTCCCTTTTGCACCGAGCTTCAGAGCTCCCAGATGTAACTTACATGAAGTGACTAAGATGCCCCCCATCTCAGGCCACTGTGTCAGAATCTTGAAGATGAGGTGGAAATTGGCGTTTTGAAAATCAGTACTTCAGTCAACCTATGGAACCATGTTTGGAACCATTCAACTAGATTAAGTAACAGAAAAATATCTTCTTACTACTCCACGGGACACCTGAAGGTGAAAGAGCAACAGGACTGGGACTTGTGACCCTTCGGAAGATCATAATGGTGGTTAGCACAGCTTAGAGCCTCTGCTGCATTCCAGATTTTTCACGAAGTAGGAACCTTTATAAGATTTTCTGTTATAGAACTTGTGGAAAGAAATCATCACTCAGAACCATGACAGTTTCATTAGCAACCTTTTAAGGTTAATGGACAAATTGAAATTTCTATAATTACAAGACACAGACAAAGTCAAAGAGGTTAGTGCAGGGTTAGATTCAAAACCTGCTCTTGGGGTGAACCTTTATTAGGTTGGCTGCCTTGGCTGAGTCAGCAAACATCAGAGATGTTCAGAGCTCTCTCTAAACCACACAAACTGAGTTGAGATGGTAATATGAGAGAACAAATAACAGAGATAGATGTTCTTTGTGTCTTAGTTGGAATCAAAGCTGAGTTTCCTCAGAAGGTGGAAAGTAGGAAACAAAATTTTGAGATTCCCTATACCTACAGGCAAGATGCAAGCCACTGAGCCTCCAGGATTCCATCCTTTAGTTAGAAAGCATTGCCTTCCTTCTACATCAACAGTGAAGGCATCTAAATGATCGATGCGATTGAGGGGTTTCCAAAAAGTCTAACATTTAAGCATGTAGAGACTCTTCTTTGAAAATTGTAATGCTTCTCTTGAGAACTCAGGCCCAATGACATGGCTGTGTCCTATCCTTGGTTGCCTGTTTTTACCAGAGGGAAAATAACAACATGTTGCCAGAGGACAAAGGCTTCAGGGAGGAAGGGAGGGTTCATCAAGGGAAAAGGGATACAGGGAAGAGGGGGTTTCAAAGTCAAGTTCTGCTGGATTTACAGAAAACATGTACATTATGTGGGAGGTAGAAACTTATGTGGGATGATCAACGGTGGGGGGTGTCCATGAAAAATGAAAAACTTGAGCTTTGTTACCCAAAGGATTCTGTCACATTTACTCTCCTCAAAAGGAGAAGGAAGCACCTTGGTTAATGGGAGCCCATATTAGGACAGTGTTCTTTGAAGGATACAGTTGGTCTTCCTTAGACTGTGGGAAAATCGCCTGAACAGGATGAAATGCGATAGCCATGAGAAAGCAGCTGTGTCCTCTCCAGGAAAATAAAGTCTCGCTGATAAAAGTTCTTTTTCCTCATAAATGGCTCCTAGAAAGTCTACTTTTGACCCATGATCTGCCTAGTTGAAAGCACTCGATGGGGGTGGGGGTCTGGTCAGGAGGAGCTACTCACTTTCATGCTGCCTGAGATGCTCTTTTTAAGACTTTAGCTGTCAGTGGTCTCCCACCTTCTGTAAGTCCCAGGTGGCTATAAACCCACAAATTTCTTCTCTAGTCAGATGGCCTAGAAAGATGGGCTTTAGAAATACGAAGGGACCAGAGCATTTGGAAATGAGGAACACTCATCAGGCACTTTTGGAGTTGGGTTAAGATGGGATGAATCCCATCAGTTCATATGAAGTCACGGAGGCTCATCTGCCTCTTGCCAACATGCAAGAAAATCTGTCTCTTCTTTTGTCACAATTAGGCTGTTGTCTGTGGCCGCTATTGTGTATGGAATTTGCTGAGTTAGCTCATCCTCCTTTTATCTCCCGAAATACCTATATCCTTCCAGAATGACAGGGTAAAGATAGATGTAACACCCTGACCACACAGTCCCCTGCCCCAGGGCCTTCAGTTTCTCCTCTAAAGCTCTCCGACAGGCTCCCCTTCTCAAGCAGGGTGGCTCCCTTGGCCATATGTAGCTACAACACACATACAGAATTCTTTTTATTTCCTCATTCTCTGCTTCACTCTTCTATACAAATCACCACTGCACACAGGCTCTGGAGAGTACAGTACTCCAATAAAGTGCTATTTCCCACCCACAGAAAGCTTTATTGCCTTACAGCAAGCTGAAGTCCTGGCTCTGAGAATGGTGTCATTCAAATGCTATATGGTGTCGGATATGGTGGAGGAAAAACATAGACTGCTTAGGAGAGAAGTGAGGAGCTCAATACTCACCCTACAAAGGAGAAACTGCATAGAGAACCTGGCCGGACTGTCTAAAGAGCCGCCACAAACCATGCCATCCTTGGGGTTAGAGGCAGGAGACTGGCTATGAAGGCCAGCTCTGTGCAGTTGCCGAGCTACAAAAGATAATAGCAAAGGATGCTACAGCGTGTGTGGAAAGCTGCTTCCTGGGGTACCCATTCTCGCCTTCCTCCTGGACAGAGAGCTTGTTTAAGAAAGCATGACAGTGGCTCCTGTAGTCATAACTGTAGAAAAAGAACACTGGGCCACGTCTCCTATCTCAGTCTTCTGCCTTTCACAACGCTATATAAACCATGTCCATAGACAAAGCTCCTTAAAATTTCGCTTTTCCTTATATCTGGACCTGAGCTAGTTGACAATGAAGCAATAATTACAAGCCTCGAGTGAACCTATCTCATCATCTTATCTAATTGGGTAGCTGTATATGTATGGGCAGGCTCTGAATGGGTGTTCCTTCTGCCTCTGTTCTAAATCCATAGTGCTCTCTTATGCTTACGTCACAACCCAGCATACTCCTGCCCTCTCCTGAACAAACAGCAGACCTCCTGGTTACCATCTCTGCTTTTCTTCCCCATGACTCCTCTCCTTAAAATCTGTCTGCAGCTCTGTGCACTGCTATGTTGGAGTGCGTATAGAGCAGAGAACCTCAACTAATATGGATGAAAAGTGCTAGCATTTTTATTACTGAGACAAAACACCTAAAATAGCATCTTAGGTGGCAAAACATCCATTTTGCTTTGATTCTCATGTGATTTCAGCCAATCGTTGCCTGACTCTAGCGCTGTGTACCTGGGCCACATAGACAATGTGTGGGAGCAGAGCCACTCATTCACAAGTGCTGAACAACAGAGCAGCAATAGCAAGGAAGGCCCTGCATCTGAGGACACAGCCCTGACAGGCACATCCATGACCTGCTTTCTCCATCCAGGCTCCAGCTTTAACAGACCTTGGACACACGGATTCAATGGATTAATACACTGATAAAGTGAAACAAATAAAAAAAACAACCAGGATCCAGTTATCTCCCAGAGATAACAACCAAGTTTTTATCACATGAGCTCTTCTGGAGGCATTTTATATCCAAACTATAACATGAAACAAGACACTAGAAAAATCATCTATAAACAAGCCGTGACAGACTATCTAGGTAGACTACGTTCACATGGCAAATACAATGGCTTTAAACGTTTCTGACAGGATCAAAGAAATGTACTGAGTAGGGGCTGATGTTATTCCAGTTAATGTGAAGACTGGCTTGCTTTTAGATGATTTGAGAGGGAGGTAAATCTCTAAAGATGTAGAGAACAGATCCAGACAGCAGTACCTACATTGTAAGTAAGTCCCAAGAAAGGCAATAAAGGAGATATGTTAGGATTAATCCCTGAGGAGATGAAAATGACATCTTCCCCAAGCCTCCAAGATTAAAGGTGCTGTATTCGTGCTTAAGATTCTGCAATCTAAGCAGCACAAGAAATAGTGGGTAACTGTGCCGCCGTTACCTAAGGGATGTGAGATCCGTGGTCCTGGAAGACCTAGGCTCCCTGAGCTCCAGCTTTTTGTTAGCTTAGCCACAATTAGGAAACTTATCTCCAAACATTATCTATTAAATGACATAATATACAAGCTTTTTTTTTAAATGACGTAAAAACAGTCATCAAGTACAAGTTGTCAAGGGACAAAAAAAAGCACACAGTCATCCTTGGTGTGTATTGTTGATCCAGATCAGTCAAATTATAGGCTATACTTTTATATTTTCTTTCAAAACCTGGGTTACTATATTTTAGAACAATGTTGAAAGTCAAGTCAGGACTATTAATGAGACCATGTTGCAGAAAAGAAGAAGGAGGAGGAGGAGGAGGAGGAGGAGGAGGAGGAGGAGGAGGAGGGGAGGGGGAGGAGGAGAGAGAGGTGGGGAGGAGTGTGTGTCAAGGGGCATCTTCTTAGCAAACCTTCTGATAAGACTCTACTGATCTATTACCAAAATGTATGCTTTGAGGGCAGAGAGACGGCTTAGCAGTTAAAAATTGATGGCTGCTTTTCGAAGGGACCTGGGTTCAGCACTTGGCACTCACATGGGTTGCTGGCACTGCATTCTGCCTCTCTGTTGGGGATCCGAATGCCTGCCTGCCCCTAGAGAAGACAGAGCAAAGGCCAGAAAGGAGAATCCACAGCCCGTGTTTCCCTTTGGTGCATCACAGGCCACTACATGCCTGTGAAAAGCAGGATCTGGGATGATTGCTATGGTTTCTGGCTCTTAGGTGCTGCTGGTGTACTGCCTGAAGAGGAAGTCAGGAGCAGGATCTGAGGTCCCCGTGTCCCCTTGGGGCCTTCATGCCAAGCAGGAAGGGGAAGGAAGAGCCCGAGAGGAGTAAGGTCCAGTCTGGTTGAGAGCAAGTGCGAGTGCAAGCGGACGGGGAGAAGCCATCTTTGGGAGTCCTAGGCACTGCCCTTTTAGGTGAAGGCCTTTCAAGTAGTGATCTTTAACGAAGCAGCTCTCCGAGATGGTCTTTGTTTGTTCATATTGATTTACTGGGGGTGGATATGAATGCATGCATCTTATTTGGAGTGAGGCAGGGATTCTATACCTTTGGGGGAAGGGCGTGGGAATATCCAGAAAGAGAAGGTCATTGGCTTATCCAGATGCCTCATTAGCATAGAGAACTCCAGTTGCTGTGCTACATGGCAGTGCCTGTGGTCCTCTTGGTGGTCTCAGGGCAGGCATTGGCTGGGAGGTGGCAGCTCCACCCACCTCTACTGTCTCAGATCTCCGAGATTCCCAGGGTTTGAGCGAGCCCCACATCACTAGTTCTGGTAGCAAGGTTCCACATGTCCTGCAATGGGTGATTCACAACTGCCTGTGACTCAAGTTCCAGGGGATCCAATGCCCTCTTTTGGCTGCCACTGGCGCCTATATGCGTGTGCCATATATTCACACAGGTACACATACCTACACATAAATAAAAATAACAAATATCTTTAAAAATAGACTATATGTCTGACTACATGGGATAAGGTATCAGGGAGTAAAAATATCACCACCACAATTTACTTTCTGTACCCAGCTCTTATACATAGCCCATATGTAGTTCTTTGATGAAGTAGAATCCTGCTATCCCATTTCTTTGTAAAGACAGTTAAGATTCTATACATTCAGTATCTTGTGTCCCAGAGAGCTAATGGATAATCGTTGGTATCAACATTGTCCCTATCCTACACCAGATAAAACTGCATGTGGTCTAGCCATTACCAAGAGCTATTAATGCTAAGATTATATTAAAATGTGTATGTCTAATTTAATACACACGATCATTATCTCAAAGGGTCTGATTTATGCTTCTAATAAATTAATTTAATCATTCTGATAGAAGTCATTACAGCCCCTTATCATTGGCTTTGAAAGACACTGCAATCGCTTTGTGGTGAAGGGAGCATCCTGATTAATAAAGAGCTGTCATCATGCACATGTGCAGCCACCACAACTTCTCAAAGAAATAGAATAACATCAATTTAACAGCAAAGTTTAACTATAAGAAATGGGTCCCTTGCATTCATATTGCTCCAATGATCCTCCTGCCTCTGCGTCTTCTATATATCTTGTTATAGCATGCTCTATGAGAGAACAAAGGTCTAGGGAAACAAGGAATGCTAAACACACAGAGTTGTCTTTTCTAAGAAGAAGATGTATAACATGTTCTTCCACCAGAAAGCTGGGCAAGGAGGTAGTTAATAGCCAGGCAATCTGCACTATCTGTAGGACCAAGCCACACCAAGCTGCCACAAGTAGGACAGAGGTGACTAACAGTCTAGGTGATCTTTGCAGTATCTAGATGGGCAGTGGCTCTCCCAAGCTCCCACAACCAGAACAGGTTACCTCAGTGCTACAGGTGTGTCCAGGGGGTTTCCCCATGCTCCCATAACAAGGTCAGGAGGAGGCTAATACCCTAAAATTCCTCTATACTAGATGAACGACAAAGACCATACCAGATTCTCCCCTAGGCCCTTAAGGTAACATATTACCTTAAGGTAATGTCTCTAGAACATCTCCATGGATGGACTTTGAGAAGAAATTTAATGTAATTATGCCTTCTTGTGCACAGGGCATTGTGTTACACCAGGAATTTTTTTCTAAGTTGTACTGTACTTAAATATGTTTATAATAAACTACCCAGAGTCAGATTCTAGAAGTTTGAACCAACACTAGCTAATTAATGCTAAACTGACTTTCCTTCTTGTTTTGTACTGTTACTCTGCCAGCTGTGGCATTTACAGAGACACTCCACCCCCCTACAGTGCTTTTATAGTAAAGCCCTGGTATAATTCATTTAATAAAATTTTACTATTCAAATGTTTTTCTTTCTATAAATATTTTATAAGATTTGAATTTTAAGGAAGAGAAGGAAAGAAGTGTATTTTATGATTATTAAGACAGCAACACTATTTTTTTGAGTGTGGAGGGAGGGTGTGTGTGAGGTGTGGGGAGGACTGGGAACGGGGGTGGGAGTTTGTGTTGTGTGGGGATGTGGAGGGGCTTGTGTGTAGAGTGTTGGGCATGTGAGGGACGAGGGGATGTACATGGGGGTTGGGCATGTTTAATCCTATGCAAGTCAGGTTGCAGGTGTCTTACAGTTCTCGTTACCCTTCAGTAGAAAGCACCTGGGATCTTATATCAGCATAAATTCTGGGTTCCGAAGTCTTGCATGGCACCTGGACTCCGAATTCCTCACAAGCATCCAGGTAAGACTGATGTGGGCAGACCTCAGGCCACATACTATGAATCTTCCTTAGACTCTCTTGGTCATTTTCACTCCAGGTCCTAAGATATAACCTCCTCACTTTAATCTTTATATGCAGAACCTATTTATGTAGTTCCTTCTGAAAAATACAACACTGGCTCTTTTGGTATACATGGAAATAGTGGATTAAGGGAAACCCAGCATTAAGCACACTTGAGACTTACACTTGTTGGTCATATGTCTGGAGTCAACTCAGCTACTCCCATGCCCTGTCTACTCAACTACCTAGTACTTGGTGTTTATTAGCAAGACTTTCTACTAAAATGCCAATACGTTATTAATTGAACCTAGGGGAAATATTTTCATTTTAATAACATTCTTTTCAATAAAGTACTTCAATCACACTATTGTGAACATCGTAATTTATCACAAAAGTTTTAGAAGGTGAGTGATCTTTTAACACCTAATGTATGGATGCTGAGCTGGAGATGAAACATGTCAGACAGGACTGACGTCAGTTTCATCACTGTCTCAGGCTCTTCTTTTGTCTGTTCTTTGCTTAAATGTTTTATTTAGAAGCCACAGGAGACAGTGGAAATGAATCATCTCCTGTCCTCAGTCAGCTATTAGTCACACTCATGAGAAACAACGCATCTGAGGCCAGCAGGAGGGCCAGACCAGGTATCACAATTAGCACATTAAGCCAAGCATCGCTGGACCAGACCAGATGATATATGACTTTCTTGCAGGCAAACAGGATAAGAGTCTTTGGCAGTGATGGGTACATCTTTCTGATGAATGAGGTAAGGCTAATCTATGAGGCTACCGAAGACATATGTCACACGAAGCAATTAAAGAGAAATGGTTCTGGACCTTTGAACTTTCTGCAGCTCATCTAAGAATAACAGGAGAAAGAAAAAGTTGAAACAGAGGTAGATGCTTGCTGATAACACGCATTCAGGAGAACACACTAAACAGCCTGGCCCACTACTTACTGTTAAGAGAAAAGAGAAAGGTGAAGCAACCAGAGGATTGACCAAGGGTCAGCAACATGGGAGGCTTCAAAGTCAGCTGTCTTAATAGAAACAGAGGAGAAAGGAGTGGAGAAAGAAAGGGACTTGTGCATGTGGACATCTATAAACAAGACAAAAGGATAGGCAGGATAGATTCTTAGGAAGGGATTGTACAGTGTGGTGTGGGCATGGAGTACATTTACTGTACAGCTATTTCCTCTTCATTGAAACATTTCCTCCTGGAAGGGAAGGGAAAGGCTCGGCAGACTCATGAAATGCCTAAGAAATGTGAACGACTCACACGGTTCATGAAACTTCCAAGACACATGAGGCCTCATCCTGAGATCATACAAGCATCAGACAATGCCAGGGGAGAAGGCAGGAGACTCCATAGTGGTGCCGTTGTCTACACATTGCACAGGAAACTACTGTTGTGCAGCGTTTCCAAGTTGTCATCCAGGCGTTTTGATGACACAGCTTCCAGAGTTGCCCATGCTGTGGAAGCATCTGTATAGGTCCATTGTTCACTAAGCTGGACAGGTATGGAACTGTGTGCGTGGTTTTGCATTGCCCCCTTTATCTAGAATGAATAGAAATAGGTTTCTCAGGAAAAGAAATGCAAACATTTTATAGCTATATTGATTTGTACCAACATATTGTTGAGCGAGCTTAATCTCAGTGGGAAAATTCTTCTTTTTTGAACGGTGCTTTGGCATAGTTCTGAGAGGAGATGGTTATGAAACAGAAATAAACATATGGTGTTTGGAAAAAACTTGAATATATTACTAAGGCATGATGGCTTGTGAATTGTAAGAAAAGGAGAAAATTCTCCTGAGAAAAGAAACCAGCTCTGTTGTGGGCTGGGCCTACTAATGTGATCTTTTCTGATTTAAAAGATAGGAAATGAAGTATTAGGAATTAGAATGCCTGCTAAGGACCTAGGAGCTGCCTAGCTGCCCCCTTTTTGTACTTTAAGCCCCCCCACACACACACAATGTTTTCAGGAGAAGTCCATCAGACACAACTGCACTGTATTAGTGATGGTTTGGGATAATTACAAAAACTATGCTGTGCCCACGACTGGGTGAACCCAACTGCAGACCTGGATTTCAAAGGAAAACAGGAATTGTCCAGTAGGAGAGTCGGGCATTTATGACTGTTTCCGAAACACTAACCACTACACATAGCATGTGAAGCATTACAGCTTTTAGTTTTTCTGTTTTGCTTTATTGAAAGCAATTGATATTTTCAGTACACGTGAGTGTTCTTCCAAAGACTTTCAATGATGACAAGAGGGGGATATCTTTAGCTCCAGACCTCAGTTAAAGCTTAGAAACCTCTCCCCCTGGCCCAGCACTGGCACAGGTGAAGCAATGACAGTGGGGCACAGGCTGGCAGATAATGTCCTCTGGATACCGAAAGCTTCAGGACCGTGAAATAGCAATGGTTACTAATAACCAAGGCCGCCAGTGAGCAAGCAGCCTTCCCTACAGTTTAGGAATGAATAGAGGCTCTCAGCAAACAGGAGAGATTAGATAATATAGTAACCAAGGAAAAGGACTCTGGGGAAAGAAGAAACTATCCTGGGGACAGGAGACGAAAGGGAAACAGGCCTTGAGGTGTCAGAGAAATGATAGAGCCAGGCATACCTGACCAGAGGAAGCTTCTATAATTCCTGGTGGAGTTGCAGAAAATCATATTAGAAGCTACCTCATTGTGTGCAATTCTCTGTGAAATCTTGTTTAAAATGTTTGCATTGTGGACTGTGTTTATCGTTCCCAAGCTGGATGAAAACATAGCTTCCCTGGGCTTAACAAATGACCTGTGCTCCCAGCACACCTGTGGGAGTAGCAGAAGCTTTCTGTCTGCTCTTACAAACAGCCATCTCCCAGACACTGGCTTTATACCCGGCCCTCCACCTACACACCCAGCAGACTACGAAACACTCATTGGAGACTCTGGTGTCTGAGCACCAGTTTACTTTAATATTTATTCTTAGCCCCAGAGTAAATGTCTAAGATTATCTAAAGACAGAGAGAATGGATCTATAAGGAGGAAACAAAAGAGAAAGTGAAAGGTGTTGGTGGATATGTTACTGCTTGGCACTTGGGTTATTTAAAATGAGACTTGGTGATCTCAGTAAGGAAAGGCTGCATCTGATAAGACAAATTAAAAAAAAAAACAAAGCTTGAAACTTCACATCCTAGATAAGCTAGGTGGATTATAGATGGGCCTATTTCCTTAGAAAAGATATTTCAGAGAGAAATGTCCATAAAGATTAACAAAGAACATGGAATCCACATCTAAGTGATGGCATGTCTTTACTTCTTCATTAATTTTAGTTCAATGAGGAATGACAGGGGCCTGACTGGGGACGACCCCAGGAAGCCAGGTTCACCCGAAGATTTCCTGTTCAGAATCCCTTCCTCCTAGTGAAGTTCTTAAACTCAGCCTTGAGGTTGCGCTCTGTATGCCACCTTTCCAAAGGCTGCCTCTGAAAGCCAGAAATCAGAAATAGTCGTTTCTCTTCTCTGTCATTTGCTTTCAGATGCTCGACAGAGCGTACCTGTGCTTGTAGGCTAAGATTTTTCAAAACCTATTTTAATAAGGGTTCTTAAACATAATGGTTCTTTATCCTCCCTTCTAGCCCACCACCAACCAGAGGTAGTGGAAAGCAAAAGTTAATAAGCTGAAGGGTGTGGGGAAGGGGGTGATCCTATTAGAAAGTGTTCTTTTGGATGATTCCAATCCTCATTGTCATGATACCAACAGTTCAGTTCACACAAATCAGCAACAGTAGTGCCATCCATGTGCAAACACTATTCGTGAATCAATTGGCAGTTTGAGCCACAAGAAACTGTAAGACTCTGTCAATTGGCCCAAGTCTGCAGAAGTGCCAAGGAGCTGCCAGAATGTCACAAGACCTTTGGTGCATTTCTCTCTATGAAGCCTTCACAAACAGTGATCGGCAAAGGAGGCAAGGTGAACCAATGCCACCGTATCTTTAGCAAAGACTAGCATCAGCAAATCCCAGTGAAGACCAGCAAAGAGTAGCCAGGCAAAACAATGCCACACACAGTCATCCACTGTCTGTCGGGTTCTATTTGTACCCAAACGTTGCATATTCTCTCAAGCATCTGCTCTACCCAAACATTACATGACCTTTCTCCAGTCAGCTTCCAGAAAAACACGACTTGTGTGCCTTAGCAAAACATCCTCTCTGAAGACAGTTGTAGAAAAAAAGTCACATGGCACAACTGAGTCTTCAAAGAAACCAGAAATTTCCACTCCATGTGCTCTTAAGCTCCCTAAGTAATGTTTGGGCTTCCTTGGTCTGCACCCCTCCCCACCTTATGAGCACCCGCAGGTGGCCGGCTTCCATGCTTGCTTGTCTCAAGCTCTTGTCTCTTCTTCTTTCCAGGGAGTTGCAAGATTTGTACCTTGACAGACTTGGGGTTTCCTTTTAAACTCTAAGAAATCATCCTTGAACTTCTGTTTATGATCATTCTTAAATTATTTTATTAATGAAACTAAGAACATTAAGGGGAAGCCCTGACTTCCCAGGTATTGTATGGTGGCTTTACTGAGACTCTCCAGGATTTCCAGTAACACATTCTTTCCTGCCTTTTATTTCTTTAATTGGAGAGGAAATAAACCCACTCCCATGCCTCTAGATCTCTTCAATCACAACATATAGCTAGCAAAATGCAAATGGCTAAGGAACATATGGGGGAAAAAACCCTGTTAGCTCATCACCAAGCAAGAAATGGGAATGGATACAAAATATCGTTTTACACATCTCAAGTTGGCCAAGTTTTAAGCGAGGGAAAATGCCTATTGTTGGCAAGGCTGTGCAGAAAGCAGCTTCTTCATGTACTCTGCCATGAGCAGCACCTGCAGGCCCTTGCGAAATCGCCAGCCTCCTTCTCAACCACCACAAAGTGCGCATATGCTTTGGCCCACAACTCTGCTTCTAGGAATGCTTCCTAAAAACTAATCCAAAAAGCCACTAAATGTGTGGTTGCGTCATTCTACAGGATGATTAAGTTGTTTTAAGTCCCATCAGGTAGGAAAGGGAATGAGAGATGGCGATGGCGAGTGAGCATGACCAAAGGAATCTTACAGACATATAAGAAAATGTCGTAGTAAAACCTACACAAAATTAACATCGTGCTAGCAGGAAGGAAACTTCATTTTAACTTCCAACACTGAAAATTATTTAAATTAATCATGATTCATTGATACAATGGAATGTTAATTCAGCTACTTACAAGCTGGATTTGGTTGGTCTGAAAAGATTTTCACAATCTATTACTATCTGGGTTAACAAGCAGAACTGGTCAGTTAGCATGAGGATTAACTCTGTGTGTGTGTGTGTGTGTGTGTGTGTGTGTGTGTGTGTGTGTGTGTGTGTATATGTGTATGTGTATGTGTGTGTATGTATGTATGTGGTGTATGTGTGTATATGTGTATATGTACATGTGTGTGTGCATGTGTGTGTGTGTATGTGTATGTATGTATGTTTGTGTGATTATATGGGGCTACTTCAATGATAGCTTAGAAACTTGGGGATTTAGAACACAGTTCAGTTTTCCTCTCAAGCTATTTGCAAAGCTCTGCCGTTCTACCTGTGGAGCAATGTGTTAAAATTCTAATAAGAAGACATTTAAGAAGCATTTCCATAGTCATAGTATGCTGGAAACGTAGAATAGGCCCTGGATTCTAGAGCTTTCCTGGGTGACACAGGGGTTCACCTTTGCTTCTCTGTTGCTTTGAGGAAACAGTGACCAAAAGCAACTTGTAGAGAGGAAAGTGTCTATGTGGCTTATCCTTCCAGATCACAGTCTATGAGTAAGGGACATCAGGACGTATATTCAAGGCAGGGGCCTGGAGGCAGGAAATGTAGCAGACACACTGGTGCGGAACAGGGGAGTACAGCCGTATAATATGCTCATATATACACATATAACAGAGGAAACAAAGGAGGAAGTTGTGCTGAAGTTACCAACGGTCTTCTACCTGAGAAGTGGATTGTGGATGTATCTTTCATATGACTTACCCAAACTATTTTCCTCATAATGAACCTGAATTGTCTATATAATGTTCATAATCAAAAAGAAAACAGTACATTTTTTCATTTCCATCAAAGGAATTGAATTATTTTAAAACTGATTTAATGTTGCTATTACTATTTATGATTTTCTTCTTTTTTACAAATACTTTTTAAAATTTATTGTTTTTTTATTTTACGTATGTGAGTACACTGTCTTCAGACACACCAGAAGAGGGCATCAGATCTCATTACAGATGGTCGTGAGCCACCATGTGGTTTTGAATTCAGGGAATTGAATTCAGGACCTCTGGAAGAGCAGTCAGTGCTCTTAACCACTGAGCCTTCTCTCCAGCCCCTGTGATTTTCTTAATAGCACCAAAACTTTTGACAACTGTATGTGATCTGTATTCAACTGAACCTGTTAAAGGCGAAATATCCTTTAACAGATTCCTCTTTGTAATGCACTTGAATAGACACTGAGTGCTACTCTGTGTAGAAAGGGAAATGGGGCACCGAGAAACATGAGCTTTGCCCTTTCAGCTGAAGGAGAACTGAGAGTCAGATCTGAGGAACACAGTGTGATGCTCCAGACTGTTTCAGAGACTTTTGTTTGTTTAATAAAAATTTAGTTTCCTCTGCAAGACAGTAAGACAGCTTTCAGTCAGCAAGGACACAGGTACACATTATAGCTTATTAGTGTCCTGGATGTTACCCCAAGGTTATTGTCTGAGACTACTGTGTCCACAAAAAGAACTTGTGACCCTTTTTGAGGAAGGAAACATCCCTAGCAGGAAGGATCTAGAAATTCTAGGGGAGGAACTCAACACATAATCACACATGACCAAGTTTGACCCCAACATTTCCAGTCTTACTTTCCCCTACAGTGGAGTAGAATGAGCAGATTTTAAGATTAATTTTACATAACAACTTGAGAAGAAAACAAGAAACCTACACCTTTTGCAATTTGCCTGGCGCTCAATGGAAGAGGAGCTCTTTTTATAACTATCTGACCATTCCCACAATCTCAAATACAGATCTCAGTGTAGTCATAAAATTTAAGTTTCAGGGTATTGCCTTCAATGTCCATTATATGTAGAGAGCTTTGCTGAGAGTTGCAGAGTATTTCATGGGGAAATGGGAAGATGGGTTACATGGACAAAGTATTTCTAGGTAAGTGTCCCTATTTCCAAAATATATCTCAGAAATGTGACTCATCAAGCCTAGGAAACTATTGTCATTTGTTTCCTCATGGCACATAAGTGGTCTCTTCTGTATCTAGTGATCTAATATAGTAGTTTTTATTTTTGATTTGTTGTTGTTGTTGTTATTTTTCTTTTTTTCTTTTCTTTGATTGGATATTTTCTTTATTTACACTCCAAATGTTATCCCCTTTCCAAGTTTTCCCTCCAGAAATCCCCTATCCCATCCCCCTGCTTCTATGAGAGTGCTCTCCCAGTCGATTCACCCACTCCCTCCTGCCTCCCCCGCACTGGCATTCCACTACACTAGGGCATCCATGAGCTTTCACGAGACCAAGGGCCTCTCCCCCCATTGATGCCTGAAAAGGCCATCCTCTGCTACATATGCAGCTGGAGCCATGGGTGGCTCCATATATATTCTTTGGTTGGGGATTTAGTTCCTGAAGCTCTGGGGTATCCAGTTGGTTGATATTGTTGTTCTTCCTACAGGGTTGCCAACCCTCTCACCTTCTTCAGTCCTTCTCTAACTCCTCCAATGGGGACCCCATTCTTAGTTCAAGGGTTGGCTGCAAGCATCTAGCTCTGTATTTGTCAGGCTCTAGCAGAACCTCTCAGAAGATAGCTATATCAGGCTCCTAACAGCATGCACTTGTAGAATTGTAAATCTTCTATAAGGCAAAGGACATTGTCAATAGGATATAACGGCAACCAACAGATTGGGAAAAGATCTTTAACAATCCTACAGCTGATAGAGGGCTAATATCCAATGTATACAAAGAGCTCAAGAAGTTAGACTCCTGAGGATCAAATAACCCTATGGGGTACAGAGCTAAATAGAGAATTCTCAACTGAGGAATATCGAATGGCCATGAAGCACCTAAAGAAATGTTCAACGTCCTTTGTCATCCGGGAAATGCAAATCAAAACAACCTTGAGATTCCACTTCACACCAATCAGAATAACTAAGCTCAGAAACTCAGGTGACAACAGATGCTGGCAAGGATATGGAGAAAGAGGAACACTCCTCCATTGTTGGTGGGATTGTAACCTGGTACAACTACTCTGGAAATCAGTCTGGAGGTTCCTCAGAAAATTGGACATTGCACTACCTGAGGACCCAGCTATACCACTCCTGGGCATATACCCAAAAGATGCTCCAGCATATAACAAAGACACATGCTCCAGTATGTTCATAGCAGCCTTATTTATAATACCAATAAGCTGGAAAGAACCCCGATGACCTTCAACAAAGGAATGGATATGAAAAATGTGGTATATTTATACAGTGGAGTTCTACTTAACTATTAAAAACAATAACTTCACGAAAATCTTAAGCAAATGGATGGAACTAGGAAATATCATCCTGAGTGAGGTAACCCAATCACAAAAGAACATACATGATTTGAACTCACTGATAAGTGGATATTAGCCCAAAAGCTCTGAATACCCAAGATACAATTTACAAACCACATGAAGCTCAAAAAGAAGAAACACCAAAATGTGGATGCTTTTAGTCCTTCTGAGAAGGGAAAACAAAATACTCACAGGAGGAAGTATGGAGACAAAGTGTGGAGCAGAGACTGAAGGAAAGGCTATCCAGAGACTGCCTACCTGGGAATCTATTCCATATTGAGTCATCAAACCCAAACGCAATTGGGTTATTTTTATTTTTCAGTGGTAATGTGATGCTATACATATTCAGACTATATAAAACCTGCATTATCCCAAAATTTTAGTTTACCTGACTGATTTAAACTATCTCTTACTGGGCTGGGCATATGGCTCAGTAGAAATGCATTTCCCTCCCATGTATAACATCATCGGTTTGATCCTTAGTACCACAATGCAAAAACCCTCTTATTATTCCCCATTCCAGCCTCCGTTGGACACAGGTTTGCACCTCCCAGGTAGTCCACTGCAGCTAGAAGTGGTTCTAAATGGTTTACCAAGTACATACATGGTTATTGTGTCCCTAAAATCAGCTAAGTGGTCTCATTTCGGTTTCTTGGCCAACACAGAATATCAGTGTTGCTTGCCAGGCTACACACCTTAACCTTCAGCTTTCTCTCAACTGACTACGTCCCCAGATTATTTGTGGATCTTTTTCTGATTAATGCCTGGAGCTAAACTCAAACCTTGAATGGAACTCATCCAGTAAAGAGTATTAGACATTGGCTACCCTTGAAACATAATGACTATCCTAATAATATTCCACCCAGTCCCAGTGAAATTCAGCTTTCCCATAAAAATATTAGTAATAAGCTATAGCGGGCCATTCTGAAAGCCAAGATTATCACAGTCATTTCACAGCACATCACTTGATTTAGGAAGCTATAAGGATCTGACCCTCTGTCCTCTGAGAGAAAGATTCCCACAGAGTTTGAGTCTGGAAGAAGTACCACAATCAGGGAAGTGCCATGAGAGCAGCGCTTCTCGGGTTGGTGTATGCAAGATCAGGGACGGAGCAAACATAAAGTCAGGTTCCACATTAGGAATTAGGTTGAAACCTTCAGACGGGATCTGTGATCTCACCATGAGCAGAGAAGGAAAATGGCGTCCTCAATACTTCTTACGCCTCATGGTCTGGCTTCTAGGCTGCCTTCTCTGGGTTCAGAGTGGTCTTCAAAATTACATGACAGGGTCATTGTTGAGGGATTTGGGGAAGATTTGTTTCCTGTAGCCCTGCATATCCTTAACTTGTACAATCCTCAGGTAAAGAGACAGTAGCTCCAAAATGACTCCTATGAGCATTGAGAACTGGAAAAAGAACACTTGTCTCCTATTTCTGCCTCAGGGTTTCCTGAAGAGAAAAGCATTCTCCTGCAGTTGTACACAGTATGTGCGCTAAGGACCAGGTATCTGGAAAAATCAACTAAAGGGAGATGCTGCCTTATTTAACTCATAGTGAATAGGGTCCAGTCATTATCTCATCTCAGGACCCAATCACCATTGGATTATGCAGCAGAACATAGACAATGTAGATATTAGAGACTGTCCACTCCTCAACAGAAGAAGCAGAAAGAAGAGGCACTAGAGAAGACCAGGGCAAGCTGTAGGCCACAAACTCTCATATCCTACCTTCTTCAACTTCCCAAGTTTCAGAAATGCTTTCTCTATATTTCTTTCTTGTGCTGCTGGAAAATCCTAGGCCAACTGTTCCCCTGCAGACTCTGGCCCTACAGCTTGGGCATTGACCCAGCAGCTCAGTCACTAGGTTACTGCATGATGACCTTGTAAATCTAGCCTGGCTGCATGTTATTAGCTACTCATTTATCCTCAGGATGCCAAAAGTGATATTATTAGTAGCCTCTGTCTCTCCTTCACCTGTCCCTCCAGGCTCCCCACTGAGACGCCCCCATCTTTACTCAAAGGTAATATCTCCACTGCTACTTCTAGGTTCCCTACTGGGATGTCTCCTGGCCTTAAAGGCTTCCAAGTTCATTTGACCCCAATACCCACAAGACAATAACTCTAAATGGCCACTTAACAGCACCTGAGCACTTTGAGGGGGGAAATTTTACAACTCTTGCTGCTATACAAATAATGGAAAGATTTCTATGTAGGCTTTTGCCAACCTTGGCTCCCAAACTTTTTATTCATCTGATCTCTGCTTTCTACCCCTCCCCCTCACTATCTCACTCCCTGCCTGATCCAACTCCACAGTAGGACTTTTTATCATGCCTTGATAAATAATGATTTTAATATTAAAGATTTACAACAGTAAAAAGGTTAAAGACCACTGCCTTAAAGGTATATTTAGCCTTCTTTTTGCTACTGTCATTACTGCTATTAAATTATAATATACCTTCTTTATTTACTAGATGCATCCGGAACAAATAATTAAAAACAAACACAGATAGTTTAACTCAGATATGCTTAATAGATTCTAGCTCTCAATCATCATGTCAAAAATCTCCTAAATATAATGTTAAATGTTTCAGCTTACTATGGCAGAGACCCCACAAATCCTGACAGTAAATCAGCCAAGGTATCTGAGAAGATATGGGCACAGTGACAAGACTTCCTGGTTTGTGGTATGATAACCACTGAGAAACACTGCTCCATTGCCTTGCTTGCTGCCTGGGATTGACTTAAACTCTGAACAAACAGGAGACACACAGAGAGTTAAATGCCTCAGACACAGCGAGTCGTTTCTCCCACATTCCTACTCCACAGGAAAAAGCCTCTCATCTCTGGGCCTGATGACCAGCCTGACTCTGCCCAAATTGCGATGGAGACCACAGGGACCTAGAAACTCTTTAGGTAGTGGACTATAGACCAACTTCTATCATTTTAATTAATATATCACATCTAGATTATAATTTATTCTTCCCAGATTTCTGATTACACTGACAGCTAGAAAACAGACCTCTAGCTCTTTACCCCAAGATAATCCACCACCCTATTAGCTCAGTATTCAATATATTAACTAGTTAAGACTACCATATCTCTTATCAAAAGGACAGGCTGATTTGCCTTGCTCACAAGTCTCATGATAAAGGATATACAAGTTCGAATGTAAGCATTCACAGGTGTAACCTTCTTTTTCTTATCTAAACTCAGTCTCCAGTGACTAGATGCTTCATATTTCTTCCCCTTGTTTGTCACTGTCCTAACATTAACCAACAGAGTTCTTATGAATTAGCTTAGATCTAATAAAACACTCCACTATACGATCCAACTTTTATAATCACGAGTTGAAATTATAAGTTCCCTTTGGTTATCTTTTAACTACAGGTTTAAAGTGTTTCTCATGCTAAATGCATATTATCAGCTATCACAGTTACAACTTTAAGGTTCCTTTTGTTATATTTTAACCATATACTTCAGGTGTTTCTCATGTCAAACTATATGATCAACTTTCATTCACAAGGTCATCAAACTTTCAAGTATCTTTTAATTGCCCTTAAAATGTAAATTAAAAAATATTTCTCATCAGATATATATCTGATATATATAACTGAATATATATATACACACATATATATATATATATATATGGAACATTCCCTTCTTGCTCTTTCTGCTCCATGAAAGATTTTTTTGTCTTTCCTAAGCTCAGTCTTTAACAACTTTATCTCTTTTATAAACGCTCAAGAGCTACCCATTCAGATCTACCTCTCATGGAACAAAGAGACTCCATCTGGAGTCAATCACTAGCCTAAGTTTCTGCCCATTACCTAAGAATTCATCTCCTGTTCCCTGGTATTGGGACTCCCCCACCCCAACCACCAAGACTTAAGGGTTTCTTCCACCTCTAATATATATTGTGTGTTTTAGCATCTTGTCAACTCCAGGCATTTACTCAAAATCTATACCCAAGACAGCTCCAGAGAAAGAACCCATGGATGTTCTAGTCTACTCTCACAAACACAGGAGTTTCTTCTGGACCTGCTCTTTCCTAGTCACAGATGATTCCACAAACCCTGGACAGCAAGAAAACAGCCAACTCTCCTAAGACTGGACCAACATCCGTGTGATAGTTTAAATATGCTTGGCCCAGGGAATAGCACTATTTGGAGATGTGGCCGTGTTGGAATAAGTGTGTCACTGTGAGCATGGGCTTTAAAACCCTACTCCTAGCTGCCTGGAAGTCAGTGTTCTGCTAGCAGCCTTCAGATGAAGATGTAGAACTCGAAGCCCCTCCTGCACCATGCCTGCCTGAATGTCACCGTGTTCCCACCTTGATGATAATGGACTGAACCTCTGAACTTGTATGCCAACCCCAATTAAATGTTGTCCTTATAAGAGTTGCCTTGGTCATGGTGTCTCCTCATAGCAGTAAAACCCTAACTAAGGCACATCCCCATTCTCATTTTTTTAGGTTTTAAAGAGATACATCTCCCCAAAGTCAGCAGAAAGTAGTTAAAGATCATGATGGCCCTATTCCTGCCTCATCTTTTTCTAGTTTCTCCTTTTTAAATGAAAGCAAAATGGAGGAATGTTTGCATTCCTTCTATGCTCTGCCCAACAGTTACCTAGCAACAGCCATAAAAGGGATTTTTTGCACTTCACCCCCACCTCCCACCTCCCACCTCTGCCTCTCTGACTCTTCTCTCCCTAACACCTTTTCCTTCTCTCTACTTTCCCCCTCCACCTCTCTCTCTCCACTTGTTCCTCTCTCTCTCTCTCTCTCTCTCTCTCTCTCTCTCTCTCTCTGTCCTTCTCTGCCTCTACTCCTTCTCAGCCCTCCTTCCCATCCCCTAAATAAACTCTATTCTATGCTATATCCATCATATGGTTGGTATCTCAAGGGAAAGGAATGCCTCAGCAAGGGCCCTCCGAGGCACCCCTCCTACCCTACCATAGCACGCTCTACAAAACATATCCTGGTCTTTTTATGAAACACAACAAGAGAAGAGTTACTCTTGGGGCCAGTGGACTTCCAAAATTGAGATATTAGTACAGGCTAATGGAGCGCAAGACTGTGATCATTGCTGAAGAGGCAATTGCCTTGCATCTTCAAAGAAAAGAGAGGAACCAGTGGTAGTGAGGGAGATGATACAATTTGGGGGTTAGAGAGTGAGGAGTTTAGAGTTACATGGTTAAAAGAATTGTTGCAGTGGAGTGAGAAGAAAACATGAGGTTGTATTAAGGGACCCATTGTTTCTGCCATAAGTGTGGAGTAGACTGGAGACCATTACAATAGTCTCCCAGAAGGCCTGGTTAAGGGAGGACTCACACAGTCTGGATGGCAAGGTAGACATTTTGCTGGAACAGATGTAGAATATAGACAGAGAGTGACGTTGAAATGGTCTATCTTGGGTGCGTATTTGAAACTTCCAGGCCTGTTGAGTGGTCTTAGTGTTGGGAGGGTAAAAAAGAGCCCCAAGACCAGGGAAAGGCAATAGCCCATTCTCAGAATAGGTAGAGTGTGGAAAAGCTTAAGTTTTAGTGATCCTGTTGACCAATAGGCTCTTGGGCTCATATGATTTGTGACAGATGCATCCAGGCTGTAGCTCCCTAAAAGTAAATAAATTTTTTAAATTTAACAAGAAGCAATGAAATGTTTAACTATATCAGCAGGACCACTCTCTGTTTTAGTCTGTATTGAAATCCTAACTGTAGAGAAAGCAGTTAAGAAGTGTCTGCCAATAGCTCGAGCAGACTCATGCCTTTGAGGCATAGCAAAACTAATGCCTAAAATGTTATCAACATAAACATGAAAAAGTTTAAAATGACCAAAGGAAATTTAAATTTTCTGAGGCTGTAGCTACAATAATTTTAATTATTTTAAGGTTTTAGTAGCCAATGCTTATAACTCTTACCAAGAGTAGATTAACCTCTTACGGCAACGCTATTTAAAAAGAAGTTTGACATCAATGTGTTAAATTTTGAACTTTGAAATTCCAGTATTGTATCATCATCTTCTAAGTTTCATTTTCACATGCCTTAATTCACTTACTCAGACCCTCAAAACATGCCTAAGTGTTCTATTTCCTTTTCTAATCTGGAAATATCCCACCATTTACCATGATGAGACATGGGTGTTTGATGAAGAAAAGTAGTCATTTTAAAAAATGAGCCTTTTAAAAATCATCATCAGTGCATAAAGAAAGAGGAAAAAGAACATTCTTTTTAAATTTTTCTCATTTTTATTGGTCCATTTCAAATTGCATACAAGTACTTTGATCATATTAAAATCTTTTATAAAATCCAACAGTCCCTCTGGTGATTCCTATAAACTATTGGATGTAGACCCTTGTGCTACAGCATCATGAACCTACCAAGGGCAACGCCCTTAAAGGAAGCTGCTCTACCCTCTTCTAGCAGCAGTCAACAGTTAATTGCTCCTTAGCTTACAGTTGGAACTCCATGTGCACGTCCCTACTCCATACTGAGATTTTCTACTGACTTGGTCTGTAAAGGTCTATTCTGCATGCTGTCTAAACTGCTGAGAACACATATATACGACTGCCCTTCTCTCCCTTTAAAACACTCTT
The DNA here is from genome assembly GCF_011064425.1 of Rattus rattus. NCBI lineage: Eukaryota > Metazoa > Chordata > Mammalia > Rodentia > Muridae > Rattus > Rattus rattus. The sequence goes on along the minus strand of NC_046161.1, from coordinate 19,725,943 downwards.
TCTTTGAAGCCTCTGGTTCTTATACTCTTTCCATTCACTTTCTGCAATTATCCTTGAGCCTTAAGAGAAGGACATACAGTATAGATAGCCCATATAGGCTAAGAATTCTGTAGTCGCTTAATCTCCCCATATCTTGACCAATTGTGGATTGTTTTGTTATCACAATATGCTGCACAAAGAAAGTTCTCTGATAAAGGTTTAATAATAAGTCATTAGAATTTGGCTTAATAATATGTCCGTTTTGCAGATTAATGACATAGTTTCTCTCCTAGGCCTTATGGCCTGTCTACTCACAGGTTCTTAGTCCCAATATCAATCAAAAGTATGGATTTCAACTATAGTGCTGGCCTTAAACCTGCACAGAAAGCAGTTAGTTAGTGCCATGGCATTCATTAAATTATTTATCAAGCTAGTTGCTCTTATAGCATGCAGGGCTTGCAGATAAGTGAGCCTGATGCTTACCTTTCTCCTCAAGTAAGGTTCATCTTCAGACACTGTGGAAACTATCAGGAAGAGAGGACGCCTCCAAGTGAACACCGGCATGGTTTCTATGTGCTGTGTGACTCAAGTATGTTGTCTTCAACAACGGAATATTACCATCGAGAGTCAATTGCTTTAAAATTAACTCCTCTATTTCTAAAAATATATATTTTAATGTGTATAACATAGGTCCCTCCCTTCTATTTCTCAAGTATGAGATCATGTAGTATGATCGCTTGCCTGTATTCAATTCCTTAAATCTTTGTGATTCTAGTATTATTGTTTTTCCTAATGTGGTGTTGTACTAATACTGCATTCTCTTGGCATCTGAGCACATACATTAGTACCTCACCACATGTTCTCATATGAAACATACAATTGTGCAGTTTTTGAAGGGATTCATCTATCAATTAGGATTCTCTGTAGAAAGAAAATTAAGTTCACTATTACAGCCGAATTGCTCTTTTCCCCAGAGTGTGTTTCCAACACCAATGCAATTGGCTCCCATTATGTCACTGCTAGACTTAGACATTGCGTGACTTTTCTTTTCTTTTCTTTTCTGAATAATCTGTTCCCAAAAAGTTCCTTACATTTCTAAACATTCATGTCTCAAGCTTTATTCTGATATTGTGAATATATTCTGTCTTCCTTCTGTATATTGTTCTATGATTGTCTTTCTTATTTTATCTTATTTTTATTGGATATTTTCACTACTTACACTCCAAATGTTACTCTCTTTCCCTATTTGATTTTCCCTCTGGAATCCCCCATTCCTTCCCCTCTGCCTCTATGAGGGTGCTCCCCCACCCACCCACCAATTCCTTTCTATCTCCCAACTCTGGCCTTCCCTTACACTGGTGCATTGAGCCTTCACAGGGCCAAGGGCTTCTCCTCTCATTGATGCCTAATAAGGTCAAAAGAATATTCTAAGTCAGCAAAAACAGCATGGTATTGTTGAAGCTGTATTTTTTTTTTCCATAGAAACTTGTCTATGAGTTTACCTAGCTCAATAGGAAGTCAGTTAACTCCAGGAAAAAGCAAGACCTGAGCTTTCTATTTGAAGCACATCTGGGCCGGGAGGTAATTGAACTTCAATTTTGAAGAATTTTTTTACTTACAGGACTCCGGTAATCTAAATTTTTATATAAGGATCTCGAATTTATATAATCAGGAAGCAACATGTCTATCTTTTGTACCCAAAGTTATTTATAATATAAAGCCAGAATTTGTTAAATTGAAAGCAGACTTTTTAACTGTGGCCAGATGAAAAACCAAAAGACGGCATCTGTCAAAGCAACTCTGTGGTTTCTTCCAAAGGACTGGCATAATTTATTCACTTTATATAAAAAGGAAAACATATTCAACTGTATTTAAATGAAAACTAATCTGTGGAAGAGGAACCTCCAACACTAGGAGAGGAAGGTAATTTTTCTTTCTTTTCTTTTATTCACAAAAGGAGATGAATGAAAAGGAAAATTTAGCCGTGATATTCACCCTTGAGAGCCTTGCCCAGTAACAGACTTAATGAGGAAGAAGTGGCCAATGGCAGACACAGAAAGAACAGAGAGGAAGACTTGTAGCTCTGGGTTAGTAGGGCTGGCCATCAACAACCATCCCAGAGATCTGAGAAGGATACATTTTACCAGAGTAAGCAGCAAGTATGGACCAACTAACCCACTCCATGGGCAGTTACTCCATGGTAATTTTCATAGTTTTGATGGGGGCTGAGGTCCCACAGTAGCATCAATCTTCAGCCATCAGGCCCAGAAAATCCAAAGGACCTCCTTGTAGAGAAGGAACTAGGGGGTACTGATACCTTGGAGAGTCAAAGAGGGACAGTCAGCCTTCCTGTACACAGTAGGGCAGGGTCCTGGCAGAATGAAGATAGTGTACAATTATTCAACCAGTGACTGCTTTGCTACATTAGAAGCAAGGTCTAGATAGAGTTCTTCGGTGCCCCATCTTCTTTGAAAATGGCCTCATGGCTACTACCAGAAGTTAGTACTTCTATCTAACAGGGAATTCCCTTCTGTCTTTCCCTGATCCTCCCTTCCATTAAGCACCATAAAATGCCATTACCTGCAAATCTCTCTGATGAATTTGAGGGCCATCATCTAGTCTCTTAATTTTTCTTCTACTATCATTGGCAGACTGGGAAACAAAGTAAGGATTGAGAACAAATACTCCCTCTTGAGAATTCAAGTCCTACTTGGTGTCCTGAAGGAAAGTCTCTATGAGTTAGGTAAGAAACTTGGTAGGACTTTCATCTGGACTCTGGGTGACTCTCCTCCTCAATTTATTGAAATTTACCTCCTTATGAAAAGCCTTTTGGAGTCCAGCCAGGAGACAAGTAACCACTTAATCTCAGTCCACTCTGCCAGGGAACTAATTCTGAGTATTAACTTAACCTAGTAATTACAGTGGGAGTCTACACAAGAAACTGCCTTGGCCTCCACAGGCTAGAAACCATCCTTGTGGTGAATATCATTTGATGAGCTTTGGCAGCCATCTAGACTCTCTTCTTTTCCTCAGGGCTAAGAACAAAACAGAGAATTGCATACAGGCTATGCTAGGAGAGGCAATAGCCTGGGTGAGGTACCTGAATTCTCTAGGAGAAGGTAGAGCAGCCATTGGTGAAAATACAGAGGTACTTTCCACCTGAGAGAAAGGTAAATGTGTGCGGATTATATCACTAGGACCTACGTGAGGTTTTGAAGACTCTCTGTGTGGGAGTGGGTATAAGCTTCTGGAGGTGGTGAGGTAAACTTGGATGAGGTTGAGTGAGGGTAAGGAGGTGAGGGGGGCTGAGCAGCACCAGTGGGCAAGCCTGGGGTAGAGTCTTTAGAGGGTAAGACTGAGAAAGGATGACAGAGGAGGCAGCTCCAACAGGATACTTATGTGAGGAGATACAAAGGTAGAGCAGATAGGGGAGAAAAGCAGCTGAATAGATGGAATCCAGTATGGAGGATGGAGAAAGCCAGTATAGGCAATTGATTATTCCCAGGGGATCAAATTGGTAGTTTGGTTCAGTAAGGAGGGGCCGTGCTTCGGGTGGCTCGATTGTCCCTTGTGCATTTCAGCACCAAATATAAGCTAGGGTGAAGTGAAAACACCAAGCCAGAGCACACCATGGGTACAAAGGAAAATTTATTTGGAGAATCAAACTTCCAAGCCATCACTCAAAGGCAGAGAACAGTGGCCAGAGGGGATACCTTAAGGGGACAGGCAGCAGTAGGAGAAAAGGTACTGGCAGAACAGACTGGGATTCAGCCTGGGGACTTTGATCTGCTGATAATCAGGAACTAGATCATTGGCAGGAAAATGAAAGAAGGTGACTTTTCTGAAAGACAGAAACCTGCCTTCCCAGATTTGTGAGCAATGTTGACTTTAGCTTTCTATCTGTTTACTGACCCCAAGCCCTTTAATTAAGGACATTTTCACCAGCACAGTCAATTGGGGGAAGAGGTGTTGAACACTGAATGTCTCTGGAATACTGCTGTACAGCTGTGCTTTGCTAACCTCCTAGGCATCTCTCAATCCAATATAATGGATAATGGACCAAGATATATCACACAATATCAAAGGAAGCCCAAGATCTATCATACCAGTGGGCGTGATAGAAAAAAAATGTAGTCAGAGGTGTCCATTAGTTCATTTGACTCTAAAACTCCTCTATCCATAGGAAAAAACATTCAGGTACATACATATACACATAGACATATGAACACAAATTTGCACACAGCCATGAACACCCATGCACATGCATATGCACTCTGAGTGATGGCTGCCTATGAAAAACTGTGTCCTCTGAGTCAGACCTTCCTAATGTAAAGGGAGGCACCATCACGAATGTTATAAATGATTAAATGAAAGGGACATGTTAATTGAAGGAAGCAATTATAGGTATCGCTAGCAGTTACACACACACACACACACACACACACACACACACACACACACACTTCCATTGTTAAGCAAGAAAACTTTAAACCAGGAAAGCTAGCTCTATCATGTTTCCACTCCACTTTTCTCAACGGTGAATGAAATTTAATTTTGTTTCATTTTAGCACCCCTGGGCTGAAGGAGATCCCAAGCTGAGCACCTTCATAGCCTCAGTTACTCTCAGCTTGTAAATATTTGTGCTATGGAATTACACCATTTGTGATCTACTATGACCTGTGAAAATTCAAATTTGACTGAAAGAGGTGTAATAGCTAACAGTAAATGACTAAATTTCACATTTTGGAAATAGGCCAGAATCAATTAAATGGACAGATTGATTTTGACAGCTCCTAGCTCGAATGTCACAAAATAAACAACTCTGGCTAATGTGTTCTTTCATGGAAGACCAAGCAGATGATATTTCATGCGTTTTAAAATGGATTGAATGAGATTATAAAACAGCACACTAAGACAGCCATCAAAATCGCCACTCTCTCATCCTACCTAGAGCTGAGCATAGACAAGTAAACCATTACTGTTCTTCTCTTTGCCTCATTCTTAGCCATCCCCATGTCTAGTCATACTCTGAACCATACGTCCAGGACAAAGAGAGTGTCTGATTCTACTTCCCTGGAAACATGCGAAGAGGGGTCAGCTCACTGCACAGAGGGCTCAGCTCACTACACAGAGGGGTCTGCTCACTGCATAGAGGGGTCTTCTCACTGCCGAGAGCGATCAGCTCACTGCACAGAGGGCTCGGCTCACTGCACAGAGGGCTCAACTCACTGCACAGATTGGTCTACCTACTGCAGAGGGGTCTGCTCACTGCACAGAGGTCTCAGCTCACTACACAGAGGGGTCTGTTCATTGCTAGGGATCTGCTCACTGTTCAGAGTGGTCTGCTCACTGCAGAGGGGTCTTCTCACTGCCCAGAGGGCTCAGCTCACTGCACGGAGGGCTCAGCTCACTGCGCGGAGGGCTCAACTCACTGCACAGATTGGTCTGCCTACTGCAGAGGGGTCTGCTCACTGCACAGAGGTCTCAGTTCACTGCACAGAGGGGTCTGCTCACTGCGTAGAGGGCTCAGCTCACTACACAGAGTGGTCTGCTCACTGCACAGAGGGGTCTCCTCACTGTTACTGCACAGAGGGCTCAGCTCACTGTACCTTCTCCTTTATAACCTTGTCGTAAGCATCTGGGACTTTACTTCAGATTGTGGGACATGTGGGTGACATGATGCTGCTCTGTCAAGCTTAGCTTCTCTCTGTTTTTTATATGTTTACATTTTATTTTGTATATTTTGTGTTCATGTTTATGTGTACTCCACAGATGTCTGATGCCCACAGAAGTCAGAAGATGGGGTCAGAAACCATGAAACTTGATATACAAATGGTTGCAGTCACCATGCCAGTGCTAGAAACTGAACCCAGGTCTTCTGCAAGAGCAGCAAATGTACTTAACCCCTGAGCCATCTCTGCAGCCCAGGCTTGGCTTCTTCAAACCATTCCTAAGTGACTTATCAGAATCCAGAAGCTGAGTTGGGTGCTTGCTGAAATGCCAAGCCCAAAGGATGACTATGTATAGCATTTGGGGTTGGTATTCAGAAGAGGGATTTGGGATCAAAACTAAGCGATGAGCATTAAAGGACCAAAGAAGCAGGCTAAAGGGCATGTGGGGATGTCTGAGGCAAACAAACAGAGTCCAGAAGAAAGTTTTACTATTGAAAATAATTTCTTTTGAGACACGCTTATCTTGGTGCTTCGGGATCTATTTAAGATATTTTCTGTTTTATTAAGGATCAGAAAATGAGGCATGAGAAGCTTTTAAAAAAAAATAGACACAATTTCAGTGAGTTGGTTAGCTAGGAGAACCTCTATACATAAATAATTTTTAACCAACATAAAAAGAGCAAAAAACTTTCAAGCATCATTTTAATTTGCTTCATATTATGGATAAATGAAAGGCCTTTGCTGTTTCCTTAGCTCCTCAGACTCCTTAATAGCTTGGTTGGGCTCCAGATGCCTTCAAGTCAGCCTTCAGGATGTGACATTAATTACCAATACTGAAGCAAAAACTAACACCAAAAGAAGACGGAATAATTGGTCTGATTTTTTTAAGTGTGTAAATAGGGAGTATAGGGGGACTATATGTTCCAAATTCAGGAGCTAAATCACAAGACGAGGCTTCTGGACTTCAGCTCTACATCCTACCTAGCTGAAATCCTAATCATAGCATCTGTAAGACATACAGGAAAGTCTTCAAAGAGAGTTGCCTACATACTCTGAGGATCATAGAGGAATTTTAAGGAAGAGCAAGAACTTGTGTTGAAGCTGAATCCACACCTATTCTTTGAGTTTATGTTCTTTAGAAGTATGCCTGATACATTGAAAAGTCCATCTAAGCTGACCCTTGCTATATGACTCAGTAAATTTCCATAGAGCCAGAGGCAAATCCTGGACAATGTAGTCCCTCTAAAAATATCTCAACTCTGCTTTTAGGTGCAAAGGAAATCAGAGAAACATATAAAAGCAAGTGAATATGAGTATGGTCACATACATATTTATTTACAAGAGTATACTATATAGCAAGCCAGATTTGATCCACAGTCATATTTTGTAGGTCCAAATGACATTGTATGTCTATTTATGAGATACGGAGAGAGAATGCATGCCTGTAAAACCATGTATATGTAGTTATTTTGTTGACGTGTGACAAATAAATCAAGTTTAACAAATATTTATCCACCTGTTTTGCTTTGACAGCTTTTAAAAGCATATCTATTCACTTAACAAATTTTGCATTAGTTCTATCTGCATACTAGCATATATTCCAGAGACAAGGATACAACAATGAATTGCACAAGTGCCTGCTTGTGTTAAAAAGAGGTTGAGAAGATGAGAAAAGATGACAAGGTGAGAAAAAAATAGGATAGAAGCAAGTTGTCAGCCCATGATTTGTGTTGTGCAAAAAATGTTTTCTTAGAAGGCTACAGCAATACAAATGATAACATGGCCTTTTCGGAGGAGGGTCAGAGCAGACATTTCAGAGTGGCTGGCAATTAGCTGGAGCAAGAGTGAACAAATGGAGCCATTCATGCCAAGGCTGGCAGGAAGTTTTCTAAGCAGGTAAGGAAAGGTAGCCCAGGATAGGAAGAATTGGATAAAGAAGAGCACTGGTGATCCTCAGGTCAGAAATATACACCTGCACTCATTTATGCACTCCCACATGCACTCACATGTGTACTCACATGTGTACTCATACTTGCACTCACTTACACCTGTACTCACACACACTCATATGGGTATTTATATATGCATTTACACATGCATTCACACCTATAGTCACACATGCACTCAGACATGCCCACTTGCACTCACACATTCATTCACTCACACATGCCCACTTGCACTCACACATGCACTCACATGTGTATTCCTACATGTACTCACACATCCACTCACAGGTGTAATCACATGTACACTCATACATGCATTCACTCACAACTGCACTCAGACCTGCACTCACATATGTACTCATACACACATTTACACGTGTACTCACACCTGTACTCACACATGCACTCATACATGAACACAGGTGAAACTTATTTTAAAAGCAGATTTTAATTTAATTCAACAAATCTAAAATGATATTACTTCAACCAATTATAGCCATTCAAGTGTTGCTGAGATATTTTATATCTGTGTTTCACACACAGCATTTCTCAATGTGAAACAACTTCAAAAATGTTCAGAGGTCACATGGGCCTCAATGGCTGCCAAAAGATCAACAATGGTGATTTAACACTTTGTATGGTAAAAATAAAGAACTTATAATATTACTCCAAGCCATTAGAGGGCTTGTGTATATCAAAATAATTTGATCTAACAAATTGTATGGGAGTACTCATTATGGAATATTCTGTGGAAAATGGATTGGGGTGCGTTGGAGGAGAATAGGGGAAAAGGGATAATTGACAAGAGATTGGCGCAGTTGGGTACAAGGAGGGGTTCGAAGAGGATTGGTACAGTCACTGAGGATGCAAAGTGGGGATTGGAAGGGTGACCCCAAGTCAGAGGGATGTATAATAACAGCCAGCAGGTTTTCCTCTTGGTGTCAACAGGGGTATCTAAGAGATTCCACTCCCACACAGTCACGTGGCCCTTCCGAGTTGCTGCACTAGCACCATATTGGGAGATATGCTCACCAGGAAATTGCTAGTTCTGCTGATAAAATGGTCCCCTAACAACCATGGCTGAATGAAAATCGATTACAGGGATGGTTGAACAATCCTGCAAAGGACCTAAAAACTGTTGAATTGTTTAAATGGACAGATCATGTGATACGTGCATTATAACACAGCAAAGAATGAATGAAAAGAATTAAGGGACCAAAGACTTGACACTGCAATGGGAGTAACCCTTCCAATCCCCACTGACTCCTCAGTGACTTTACCGATCCTCCTTGAACCCCTCCTTGTACCCGACTGCGCCAATCTCTTGTCAAGTACCCCTTTTCCCCTATTCTCCTCCCATGCACCCCAATCCATTTTCCATAGAATATTCCATAATTGTGGCTTTTATTAATTTTGACCTAAAGTTTCATCACCCTCCAGAAAAGTTAGCAGAAACCTAATCTCACCCATCTTTGTTGCCCTATCTTAGTCTTAAATAATGAAAGTGACTGCTGGGAGAAAGTCTGAGTAGGCCTGGAGGGATTTCAGGAGGGAGAAAGTTAGAAGAGACACCAAGACAGAAACAAGGAGCAATGTAAGCTATCTTCATTCAGAGAGAGAGAACCTGGGAGCTGCTCCTTCTCTACACTATCACTGTCAGGGTCAGAGAAGGCCTCCTGTTGAAAAGTCACTTTGCGATCTGCCATCCTCTTCTCCGGCCATGCTCTCTAGTCTCCAAAGAATATTGCCCAGGAGTTTCACACTATCTTCAGGAATGAGAGCTAAGCTTAGCTTCTGTTGTTACGCTCACATCAATGAGAAGAAAAGCAACTAGGAACCGCAGAGATGTCCCTAGTTTCTTACACCCTTCTAAAGCAGCAATGAGTCTACACAGCCACAGCATGGTGCCAGCCCAACACCACACCACCAAGGACACAGAGCATTGGTACACAACTGTGGCTCAGTCTTCCATGTGTGAAGTCACTAGAAATCATTTAGCTCCTGCCCCATGAACACCAGGCGTCTTTATTTATGCCTCCTTGCTTCAGACACTGCCTGTAAATAAATACACTCCTATTTTAGACCAAGGAGATCTGCGGCATCCAGGATCATTCCTAGAATGAGCAATCTTGTCAGAGCAAAAGGGACGATGTTTTCCATCATATTTATCTGAATACTACTAAGTTACTCTGCACAAACTTGAAATGCCTCAGAAAGACAAGCAAAACTCAATGCCCTAAAGGAAGGAAACAAAGGTACATGAGCTGTTTATTTCTCCTGGAAGGAAATAAATAGCTTGTCAGGATCCAAATAAGAAAAGATTGTCATGTTGCCTTGCACTGCCAAGTCTCTGTCCATCATGGATGTGCCACATGGAAATAAATTAACAACAACTCATGCAATATTTATGGGTGTGATCTACTAATCTGACTGTTTTCCACTTAATCCTGACAAGAATTCAGCAGGCAAGAACACTCCAACTATTTTAATTTCAAATGTGAGTAATGAAAATGGAAGGATGGTGAAAGAGGAGAATAGGAAGAGGAAGAGAAGAAGAAGAAAGAGAAGTTAACCTTCATCTATTGCACATATATGCCCTGTGCTAAGGGAAGTATTCTTTTCATTCTGACTTGTTACACTGAATCTACTCAATGTGCAATGGAGTGTTTTCCCTCTCCAAGCCCTAACTCCATATCTGTCTATCTATGTCTATGCTACACCTATGTATGTGTACAAATATACACATAAATGCATGTATGTATACATACATATGTGTGTATGTATATATGTTCAACCTACTGAGTTCATTTAGTGTTGCTTGTTTGTATATAATTTCAGGGCTGAGCATGTTGTTTTGAATATACAATTAAGGTTTTGTCACTGGGAAATAATAATTCTCCCTGTCTCAATAAATTATTTGGTTACTAGGTTTTGTAATTCTTTGTTTATTGTTGAAACCCAGTGAGATTTCCCCGTTGCTACCAGGTTATTGTGTCCATTGTTACTGTCATGTTTCAAGTTCTGCCTAACAGATATATTTTTCAGGTATTATGGATGTAGCTTCCCTATCAATTCTAGGAGACACGATTTCACTGATCATCAACCTTATCTTACCACCTCTCTCCCTTAATGTTCTCTGAGCCTCAGGCACAGGGCTGGTGTTATATGTGTATGCAGGGTTCTGCTCCCCCAAAGCAGTTGTCCTCTGCATGACCAGTTGTGGTTTTCTGTAATGGTTTCTGTTTGCTACAAGAGGAAGCTACAGTCATCCGTGGGTATAGAATAAGCTTTGAATGCAGTTAAGAACAATGCTGGTTTATGGGATTGATCTAGGCGCTCTGTGCATATATTATAGTTCTGTAACTTGGTCTTCTTATGGGACTCCTAAGAGCTGGAGCAGGGGCTATCTCTGACTCTGTTAGCATCCTTTGGGACCCTTTCCTCCTACTGGGTTGCCTCATTTAGCATTAATAGGAGAGGAGGTGCCTAGTCTTACTAGAACTTGATATGTCGTGGATAGTTGATATTCATGGAAGGCCTGTCAGATTCTGAAGAGAAGCAGAGGAGGAGTAGATTGGGTATGGGGTCGGGCAGAGTAGGGTAATGGTGGAGGGAATGAGAGGGAAAAAATGAGGGGAACCTCAGGCTGGGGTGTAAAATAGGTAGGTAGTAGGTAGAAGATAGATAGATAGATAGATAGATAGATAGATAGATAGATAGATAGATAGATAGATAGATAGATAGATGGAGATAGATAGAGATAGATAGATAGATAGATAGATAGAGATAGATAGATAGATAGATAGATAGATAGATAGATAGATAGATAGATAGATAGATAGATACATAGATACATAGATAGATACATAGATAGATAGATAGATAGATAGATAGATAGATAGATAGATAGATAGATAGATAGATAGATGGCAGACAGACAGGCAGATAGATGATAGAATTATGTTGGTCTACAAAGTGATAGCAGTAGACTCCTCTCTAAAATCTCCAGCCTCACTAGCTCTGGACAATTAATTAGATTCCTAGTACTTCTCAATATTTCCCTCCTGTCAAGCATGCCTAAGTTCAATTAGATAGCTATTGGTTACCATCTAGATGAGAATGCCACTATTGCCACTTTACAGATGCTTTGCTATATTGGCCATTGTTGTGGTTCGTGGGCATCTCAGATAGACAGCACTATTGAATGCTTCACTCTTTTGCCAGCCTGCATAGTGACTTACGTTACTATGAAAAAATAGACCACAGAAAAGAGGTTTTCAGGTTACATACAACTCAAATCCCCCGAGTGCTGTGTCTACAGTGTGAGGTGTCTTCAGCAACAGGGACCCACCCTCCATGTTTAAAATGTAACCAAGGGCAGCAACAAAAGCCTACATTGTTTTGGGAGCTCTTCCATCTCCCATCCCTCCCTCTACCGACCCCCAACTCCAACTCCACACCAAGAGGCCTAACTCCGGATCTGTGACTTGCAAGCCATCTATGTGTGGTAAGTCACTCTAATCTTCTCCCAGCTCTTCGTCTGCCTGCTGCCATCTCCACATCCAAGGTCCTAGCTGTAGACACTGGCTTTGCCTGGCCTAGGGCAAATCAAACAGCTCAAGCACCAGGTTTACCTTGCCTAGCTTTGGTGATATAGAATGCACACTACCTCAACCTAAGGCAAGTTGCAATCTCACATCAGACACCCAAGCAAAGTCAAAAATGATATGAAAAGTGAAGGTGATATGTCGCCCACCAGTCCTGAAGGAGTGTTATCTAATCAGAACCACCCAGATGACTCTCAGGACACAGAATTTAAAGGAACAATTACAAATTTTATCAAAGAATTCCAACACCTCATTAAACCTCAAGAGAATAATCACAGACTCCTGTGCGATGCCCATGACAATAAAAACACACCACTGGACAAAGTGGCTAAGACAAATCAGAGCGTGAAAAACTGAAATCAGGAAACAGAAAAGGATGGATTAGAACTCAAGCTAAAGTGAAGATGGATTTGTTTTTATTTGAACATTCTTTACAATAAAGTTTTAATTAAAAAAAAAACACATTCTATCCTATTCTATCCATGCTCTAAGAGCTCCTTGTCATTAAGACGGCCTCACATAACTCTGTGGTACATTACTGAGGGACACAGTTATGCCCAGTGCACAAATAGTATGACCCTTGACTGCCTTTTTGTTAATCTGACTCACTATTCCCTGTATTGCCTAACTAGAATTTACTGAGTGCCAACTGACTGCAGAGTGCACGGACAGTGTTCCTTGCTCTATGTCACCTCTACTTTGGCCCTCTTCACCTCTGCACACAAGAGAGAAAGGAAACACATCTGGGTCACAAACTGTGTCAGGCTTCATGCTCAGTGCTACCTTCCTCATGCAGCTGTGACACCATGACAGACGTTTTAAAAATTCATTTCATAAGAGTAGGCACACTCAAAGAAAACTATAGCAAAGAAAGTCTCCATACTATTTCATATGTCTAAGTAAATATTAATAACAGCAAGACCAAATACTGGTAAAATCTCTGTACTTTTCAAGATCCATGCTATGCATAATGACTCTTCCTCTACCCACTCCCGAAGGAGAATGATCAGTTATCAATTATTAACTAGGACAAGATAAATTGGGCAAAAATTAAAATCATATTTCAAATATTTTGGCATCATACGATCTCCCTGGATGCTTGGCCAAGTTTATAAATCCCAGTTCAATAGAAAAGCAATGTGAAATTTATGGGAAATAAGATTCATATGTGTCCTGCTTGTTAATTTAGAAAAAAATCTTTTCAAGAGTTCTTGTTCGTGCAAGTCTTTTGAGGGTATGCCATGGATCCCCACCTCCAGTATGAAACAGTAAAGGAATATTTTTGACATTAAGAGTCTCAGAAAACAGGAAATCATATCTGTCACATGCCATCTTCCAGAGGTTCCAAGAGCTGACCCCAAACTGGGAATTTATGTCTTTCTGAATCATGTTCAAAAATGGAACATTTCCTATATTGAAAATAAATGAAAAGTAAGTTGGAGTTGGTGGAGGGGAGAAAGAAGGGGAACAAATGGACAGACAGACACACACACCCAACTACTTTGCACACACTGTCATTCCTGAGACTCTGGAAAGCACTCAGTAGTGTCTGTCCTCTCCTCACCACAGCCTGGGCAAGGGAGGGAGGCTGGAATGGGAGAGCTCAGACATCCTTATGACTCTGCTCCCCCTGCTCTGAGTGCGTGTGTCCTCAGAACGTTGACCTTCTGCTCCTCTTTGTGATGGTTTCCTCTCCACATCCCTTCTAAAGGCTCTGGTTGAATTCTCGTGCCAAAGGCCATCACTGCTTTCATGCACTTCCCCATCCACACATAGCCACCCATTCATTCGCCAAATATTTCCAAATCCTGATTTGAAACAATTGCTTTGCCAGATGCTGGGGACATGCACGGGATGGCCTCATGACAGAGCTGGAACCTAAACCAGAGTATCTTCCCAAGGGCAAGTGTTCTTTATGGCAGAGGTAACTAAATGGACACAAAGCCTTTCTCCCCTGTCCTTATTGAGGTATTTTTATCTCATCTTCCAATTCTCTAACAAGAAACCATTTGCTCTTATTTTCATTCCTTCAACCATGTATCTATTTAGCCGACAGCGGTGAAAAGGTGCTAGGTACCAAGTAGCCTTATGAAATAGCATGTAATATGTACGATCAAGAGCCAAGCAATCTTGCTTCTCCTTTTCCTGGCAGGCATCTTCTGGGACGCTCTGTTTACCTTCTCTATAACATGGACCTTATGGGAGGATCCATCCTCCAGGAGCATCAGGAGAATGAAACATAGTGTTTACACATAAATGTACCTGATAAAAGGTTAGTTATGATTAATTATTAATATTGTCATCAATAATTATTAACATTGTCATTGTGATATATTTCACACCACACAGGCTAACTAGACAAAATTTGCAAAGGGACCTTGAGAGAACAAGTGTCCCCCAAACAGAAGAACATTGTCTCTCTCTACCTGGTACATATGATGTGACAACTCAGGCCCATGAACATAAGACACTGCGTAAGCCCACAGTCTCTTTCCTTCTTGGGAGGTTTGCTCCAATAGCTTTGAGACCCTTGAACTTGAAGCGCTCTATTTTTTCTTTCTTTTTTATTGCCTGGGTGAACATTATACATTGCCACTGAGCATAGACCATGACTAAGAGAGCTTTTATTTCAATCATTAATCTTGTCTCTTTGCGTAAAACACATGTGAGACCCACTGGCTAACTTGAATATCTATTAGGGAGAGGCAACATCTGACATCCCCCAAAGAAGTATCCAGCTGACCCTCCCTTCCCCAGTGAACACTCAGCCTCACTGAACACTCAGCTTGTGCAGAGGATAAATCCTCCCTCTGTTTGGACTCATAAGACTAAACCTTGTCAAGTAAGGTTGCCTGGTGAGGTAAACTCTCCCTGATGGGCCATAGACAAGGCCAGCATTCTGTATGTATTCATGTCAGTGGTAAATAATAATGTAAATAGTTTAGTGACAGAAAGGTAAGAAGACATAGGAAGTAGCTCAGCTAATACTTCCATCTCTGGGAGTCTCGCTGAAGCCTGTCCTGACTCTACTCAGCTAACCGCCATAACCTCTGCTCTCCTGCTAGGTAATTTTGCAGTCACCCATTCACTGATGTAGCTGTTTGTCAGCTATTGTGGGGAGCGATGCTTCCTGCAATGACTGTGCATATGCACATACTTGTGTAGTAGGCCAAAACTGCAGACAAGGAGGAGTAACAAGAGTACTTCTGGAGAAAGCTCCGAACTCTAAACCACAGCCAAAACCTTCACTCCTTTGGTGAAAACCAGTTCTGAGCCACAGACAGGGAGCCCTGACTCCTTACAAGTGACCCTGACCTCTTCTGTCTGTTGTTCTGGCTGAAGCCTACACCCCAAAAACTCTGTGCGAAGGGCCTTATGGGGAATCTGGAAGGGTGTCATTAACTCTAAGCATGCATCTGTGTCTCAGTTCCTGTGGATTGTGCTCTAATGCATCTGTAGAGACATTTTGTTGGTTTGCTTGCTTCTTTGTTCTTTTGATTGGTTGGTTGGTTGGTTGATTGGTTGGTTGGTTGGTTGGTTGGTTTTGTCCGATTAAAATGTCAAAGCATGAGGCCCTTGCGTTGAGACTACACAAGCACAATGTAATTGAAGTGTATCGCATGCTCACCTGGTGTGAATTCAGTTCTTAACTGCCTTCTAGAGGGCAGAGGTATGGCATTCACTTGTTCATATTCCCTACCTCCCTCTTTGCAACCACTGTGACTATCGTGCAAAGAGGGCGTGGATTGACTGTATAACTTGCTTTGGCACATGGACATGTTATAAGTGACAGTGTGCTTCAAGTTAAGTTTTTCAGAAGAACAGAAAGTTTCCTTGTGAACTTGTGAGCCTTCAGCATGAGTCTCAAGATGAATGGTCTGAGAGGATAATCTCAGTAACTGACAGCCTGAAGCCACGTGGAGGTGAACCCTCAAAGCACCTCAGAGTGGTAGCCTACTCACAGGCTATCAGCAGCAGAACAGTGTTTTGTTTTGTTTTTCTCTCTCTCTCTCTCTCTCCCTCTCTCTCTCTCTCTTTTTGTGTGTGTGTGTGTGTGTGTGTGTGTGTGTGTGTGTGTGTGTGTGTGTGTCTACAATAGAGAATTATTGTGGAAGACCTGAGTAATAGAAGCCCCAAGTTAGAGTTTTGTCATCTAATAGCAAGGATCAATTCAACCCAACTGATAACTGTACTCCGGCTCACCAATCAAGCAGGATCAATCGAGTAACATCTTTCTGCCATGGTGATAATGCTTCACTGAGGTTCAGAATCAGGATGGAATTCCCACATGCCATTGTCACAGGCCATTGGACTGTTTAAACACAATATCACGGACAGGGGAATTCATCAACAGTAGGAATTGCAACCCACACTGCTAGAGGCTGAGATGTCCAAGCTCAGGGTGCCTCAGATTTTCCTTCAGAGAGGGCTTGTTCCTCACAGGTGACACCTCCTAATGTGTTAATATGGTAAGAGAGGGTGGCATTTACAGGCTTCTCCCAAGAGTAGATCAAATATCTAGTCAGGACTTGGTTCCTGGTTCATTGGACTGCTTTTACTCAGGGTGGCACAGAGATGGAGCAAGACAGTGCTCTGGGATAAGGACTCTAATTCCATTCATGAAGGCAAAGCCGTTATGACTGAATCACTCCCTGAAAGTACTGTGCCTTAATTCCTTGATGTTGGTGGGATCAAAGTGTGAACTATGTAGGGATATGAGCATTCGGACCATAACAGTGGTGATCATGGAAAAGCTGATAACCATTGGCAGGCATTACTTACTTCTTTATTGATACTAATGACACAGCTCACTGCTAAGTCTTATACACGGTATCTCATTTAATCTTCACAATTCAGTGCGACATATCACTGCTATTATCCCATTTTATCTTGCTGTCAAAGCACAGATAGGTAAAGAAAAGCACACCTAACCACAAAGATATAAGCAATGAAGCCAAGACTTAAAACTAGGCCATCCACATTTCAAGTGTATAAAGTGGCCCTTCACCCTGCCCCATAGCTTAAAGAGTTTGATTAAACCACATCATTCATTGATAATTCTTTTTCCTGCCCTTTGTTTCTGTCCATCTTGTCTATACAGGGCTGTGCCTGGGATTCAGAAGACCACAGGTAACCAAGTCCTAGTCATTGTCGTCACATAAATAAGCCCCGGGATGCCTCTCCAGAAGGCCAGCCCAGAGCAGAAGGGTAAGTTACAACCCACATCATGTCTGCCATGCGTGGGTAGCCTGTGATTTGGCTTTTTCTCTATTTTTATGGGGTCTCAATAAAGCCAACATGCAAACATTCTTTGCTTAGCAATCTGTCTTTCTTCATTTGTCCATGTGGTCTTCCATGGCTTATGCTTATATTTTTCTATTACCAGTCATACAGTTTAGTAGGTTTTTCTTTTGGCTTCCACTGCCCTCAGAATCCCTCAAGTGTTGCTGGAGGCTTTTTATAGTTCTATCTTCACAGGACACAATGAAACACATATTTCACTTAGGAGGATCTG